>NW_027479026.1:0-275959 GCF_051014685.1 Ptiloglossa arizonensis | reverse complement strand
ATATCACGCGGACGGATTGACCTAACCCAAAAATTCCTGTTGCGTGTGAAAGTAGAAACTCGCCCGATTACAACGGTACGTGTATTTTTTTCCCTAGCCCATTCTGGTTAAGCGTTTGGAGCAGCAGAATTGCGAAAAAATTTTTTTGTCTTCTCAACCATTTCTTAGCCTTCAAAGTCCCATATCTCGCGAACGGATTGACCAAACCCAAAAATTCCTGCTGCGTCTGAAAGTAGAAACTCGCCCGATTATAACGATATGCGTATTTTTTTCCCTAGGCCATTCTGGTTAAGCGTTTGGAGCAGCAAGAATTGCGAAACATTTTTTGCCTTCTCAACCATTTCTTGTCTTCAAACTCCCATATCTCGCGGACGGATTGACCTAACCCAAAAATTCCTATTGCGTCTGAAAGTAGAAACTCGCCCGATTACAACGGTATGTGTATTTTTTTCCCTAGGCCATTCTGGTTAAGCGTTTGGAGCAGCGGAATTGCAAAAATTTTTTGCCTTCACAACCATTTCTTGGCTCCAAAGTCACATATCTCGCGAACGGATAGACCTAACCCAAAAATTCCTATTGCGTCTGAAAGTAGAAACTCGCCCGATTACAACGGTATGTGTATTTTTTTCCCTAGGCCATTCTGGTTAAGCGTTTGGAGCAGCAGAATTGCGAAAAATTTTTTGCCTTCTCAACCATTTCTTGGCTTCAAACTCCCATATCTCGCGAACGGATTGACTTAACACAAAAATTCCTATTGCACCTGAAAGTAGAAACTCGCCCGATTACAACGGTTTTGTGTATTTTTTTTCCTAGGCCATTCTGGTTAAGCGTTTGGAGCAGCAGAAGTGCGAAAAATTTGTTTGTCTTCTCAACCATTTCTTAGCTTCAAACTCCCATATCTCGCGAACGGATTGACCGTAACCCAAAATTTCCTATTGCATCTGAAAGTAGAAACTCGCCCGATTATAACGATATGCGTATTTTTTCCCTAGGCCACTCTGGTTAAGCGTTTGGAGCAGCAGAATTGCGAAAATGTTTTGCCTTCTGAACAATTTCTTGGCTTCAAACTCCCATATCTCGCGAACGGATTGACCTAACCAAAAAATTCTTATTGCATCTGAAAGTAGAAACTTGCCCGATTACAACGGTATGTGTATTTTTTTCCCTAGGCCATTCTGGTTAAGCGTTTGGAGCAGCAGAATTGCGAAAAATTTTTTGCCTTCTCAACCATTTCTTGGCTTCAAACTCCCATATCTCGCGAACGGATTGACTTAACCCAAAAATTCCTGTTGCATCTGAAAGTACAAACTCGCCCGATTACAGCGGTTTGTGTATTTTTTTCCCTAGGCCATTCTGGTTAAGCGTTTCGAGCAGCAAAAATTGCGAAAAATTTTTTGCCTTCTCAACATTTCTTGGCTTCAAACTCCCATATCTCGCGAACGGATTGACCTAACCCAAAAATTCCTGTTGCATCTGAAAGTAGAAAACTCGCCCGATTACAGCGGTATGTATATTTTTTCCCTAGGCCATTCTGGTTAAGCGTTTGGAGCAGCAGAATTGCGAAAAATTTTTTGCCTCCTCAACCATTTCTTGGCTTCAAACTCCCATATCTCGCGAACGGATTTGACCTAACCCAAAAATTCCTGTTGCATCTGAAAGGTAGAAACTCGCCCGATTACAACGGTATGTGTATTTTTTCCATAGGCTATTCTGGTTAAGCGTTTGGAGCAGCAGAATTGCGAAAAATTTTTTGTCTTCTCAAACCATTTCTTGGTTTCAAACTCCCATATCTCGCGGACGGATTGACCTAACCCAAAAAATTCCTGTTGCGTGTGAAAGTAGAAACTCGCCCGATTACAACGGTACGTGTATTTTTTCCCTAGCCCATTCTGGTTAAGCGTTTGGAGCAGCAGAAGTGCGAAAAAATTTGTTGTCTTCTCAACCATTTCTTAGCTTCAAACTCCCATATCTCGCGAACGGATTGACGTAACCCAAAATTTCCTATTGCATCTGAAAGTAGAAACTCGCCCGATTATAACGATATGCGTATTTTTTCCCTAGGCCACTCTGGTTAAGCGTTTGGAGCAGCAGAATTGCGAAAAATGGTTTTGCCTTCTGAACAATTTCTTGGCTTCAAACTCCCATATCTCGCGAACGGATTGACCTAACCAAAAAATTCTTATTGCATCTGAAAGTAGAAACTTGCCCGATTACAACGGTATGTGTATTTTTTCCCTAGGCCATTCTGGTTAAGCGTTTGGAGCAGCAGAATTGCGAAAAATTTTTTTGCCTTCTCAACCATTTCTTGGCTTCAAACTCCCATATCTCGCGAACGGATTGACTTAACCCAAAAATTCCTGTTGCATCTGAAAGTACAAACTCGCCCGATTACAGCGGTTTGTGTATTTTTTCCCTAGGCCATTCTGGTTAAGCGTTTCGAGCAGCAAAATTGCGAAAAATTTTTTGCCTTCTCAACCATTTCTTGGCTTCAAACTCCCATATCTCGCGAACGGATTGACCTAACCCAAAAATTCCTGTTGCATCTGAAAGTAGAAACTCGCCCGATTACAGCGGTATGTATATTTTTTCCCTAGGCCATTCTGTTAAGCGTTTGGAGCAGCAGAATTGCGAAAAATTTTTTGCCTCCTCAACCATTTCTTGGCTTCAAACTCCCATATCTCGCGAACGGATTGACCTAACCCAAAAATTCCTGTTGCATCTGAAAGTAGAAACTCGCCCGATTACAACGGTATGTGTATTTTTTCCATAGGCTATTCTGGTTAAGCGTTTGGAGCAGCAGAATTGCGAAAAATTTTTTGTCTTCTCAACCATTTCTTGGTTTCAAACTCCCATATCTCGCGGACGGATTGACCTAACCCAAAAATTCCTGTTGCGTGTGAAAGTAGAAACTCGCCCGATTACAACGGTACGTGTATTTTTTCCCTAGCCCATTCTGGTTAAGCGTTTGGAGCAGCACAATTGCGAAAAATTTGTTGTCTTCTCAACCATTTCTTAGCTTCAAAGTCCCATATCTCGCGAACGGATTGACCAAACCCAAAAATTCCTGCTGCGTCTGAAAGTAGAAACTCGGCCGATTATAACGATATGCGTATTTTTTCCCTAGGCCATTCTGGTTAAGCGTTTGGAGCAGCAGAATTGCGAAAAATGTTTTGCCTTCTCAACAATTTCTTGGCTTCAAACTCCCATATCTCGCGAACGGATTGACCTAACCCAAAAATTCCTATTGCATCTGAAAGTAGAAACTCGCCCGATTACAACGGTATGTGTATTTTTTCCCTAGGCCATTCTGGTTAAGCGTTTGGAGCAGCAGAATTGCGAAAAATTTGTTGTCTTCTCAACCATTTCTTAGCTTCAAACTCCCATATCTCGCGAACGGATTGACGTAACCCAAAATTTCCTATTGCATCTGAAAGTAGAAACTCGCCCGATTATAACGATATGCGTATTTTTTCCCTAGGCCACTCTGGTTAAGCGTTTGGAGCAGCAGAATTGCGAAAAATGTTTTGCCTTCTGAACAATTTCTTGGCTTCAAACTCCCATATCTCGCGAACGGATTGACCTAACCAAAAAATTCTTATTGCATCTGAAAGTAGAAACTTGCCCGATTACAACGGTATGTGTATTTTTTCCCTAGGCCATTCTGGTTAAGCGTTTGGAGCAGCAGAATTGCGAAAAATTTTTTGCCTTCTCAACCATTTCTTGGCTTCAAACTCCCATATCTCGCGAACGGATTGACTTAACCCAAAAATTCCTGTTGCATCTGAAAGTACAAACTCGCCCGATTACAGCGGTTTGTGTATTTTTTCCCTAGGCCATTCTGGTTAAGCGTTTCGAGCAGCAAAATTGCGAAAAATTTTTTGCCTTCTCAACCATTTCTTGGCTTCAAACTCCCATATCTCGCGAACGGATTGACCTAACCCAAAAATTCCTGTTGCATCTGAAAGTAGAAACTCGCCCGATTACAACGGTATGTGTATTTTTTCCATAGGCTATTCTGGTTAAGCGTTTGGAGCAGCAGAATTGCGAAAAATTTTTTGTCTTCTCAACCATTTCTTGGTTTCAAACTCCCATATCTCGCGGACGGATTGACCTAACCCAAAAATTCCTGTTGCGTGTGAAAGTAGAAACTCGCCCGATTACAACGCTACGTGTATTTTTTCCCTAGCCCATTCTGGTTAAGCGTTTGGAGCAGCACAATTGCGAAAAATTTGTTGTCTTCTCAACCATTTCTTAGCTTCAAAGTCCCATATCTCGCGAACGGATTGACCAAACCCAAAAATTCCTGCTGCGTCTGAAAGTAGAAACTCGGCCGATTATAACGATATGCGTATTTTTTCCCTAGGCCATTCTGGTTAAGCGTTTGGAGCAGCAGAATTGCGAAAAATGTTTTGCCTTCTCAACAATTTCTTGGCTTCAAACTCCCATATCTCGCGAACGGATTGACCTAACCCAAAAATTCCTATTGCATCTGAAAGTAGAAACTCGCCCGATTACAACGGTATGTGTATTTTTTCCCTAGGCCATTCTGGTTAAGCGTTTGGAGCAGCAGAATTGCGAAAAATTTTTTGCCTTCTCAACCATATCTTGGCTTCAAACTCCCATATCTCGCGAACGGATTGACTTAACCCAAAAATTCCTGTTGCATCTGAAAGTACAAACTCGCCCGATTACAGCGGTATGTGTATTTTTTCAATAGGCCATTCTGGTTAAGCGTTTGGAGCAGCATAATTGCGAAAAATTTTTTGTCTTCTCAACCATTTCTTGGCTTCAAACTCCCATATCACGCGGACGGATTGACCTAACCCAAAAATTCCTGTTGCGTGTGAAAGTAGAAACTCGCCCGATTACAACGGTACGTGTATTTTTTCCCTAGCCCATTCTGGTTAAGCGTTTGGAGCAGCAGAATTGCGAAAAATTTTTTGTCTTCTCAACCATTTCTTAGCTTCAAAGTCCCATATCTCGCGAACGGATTGACCAAACCCAAAAATTCCTGCTGCGTCTGAAAGTAGAAACTCGCCCGATTATAACGATATGCGTATTTTTTCCCTAGGCCATTCTGGTTAAGCGTTTGGAGCAGCAGAATTGCGAAACATTTTTTGCCTTCTCAACCATTTCTTGTCTTCAAACTCCCATATCTCGCGGACGGATTGACCTAACCCAAAAATTCCTATTGCGTCTGAAAGTAGAAACTCGCCCGATTACAACGGTATGTGTATTTTCTCCCTAGGCCATTCTGGTTAAGCGTTTGGAGCAGCGGAATTGCAAAAATTTTTTGCCTTCACAACCATTTCTTGGATCCAAAGTCACATATCTCGCGAACGGATAGACCTAACCCAAAAATTCCTATTGCGTCTGAAAGTAGAAACTCGCCCGATTACAACGGTATGTGTATTTTTTCCCTAGGCCATTCTGGTTAAGCGTTTGGAGCAGCAGAATTGCGAAAAATTTTTTGCCTTCTCAACCATTTCTTGGCTTCAAACTCCCATATCTCGCGAACGGATTGACTTAACACAAAAATTCCTATTGCACCTGAAAGTAGAAACTCGCCCGATTACAACGGTTTGTGTATTTTTTTCCTAGGCCATTCTGGTTAAGCGTTTGGAGCAGCAGAAGTGCGAAAAATTTGTTGTCTTCTCAACCATTTCTTAGCTTCAAACTCCCATATCTCGCGAACGGATTGACGTAACCCAAAATTTCCTATTGCATCTGAAAGTAGAAACTCGCCCGATTATAACGATATGCGTATTTTTTCCCTAGGCCACTCTGGTTAAGCGTTTGGAGCAGCAGAATTGCGAAAAATGTTTTGCCTTCTGAACAATTTCTTGGCTTCAAACTCCCATATCTCGCGAACGGATTGACCTAACCAAAAAATTCTTATTGCATCTGAAAGTAGAAACTTGCCCGATTACAACGGTATGTGTATTTTTTCCCTAGGCCATTCTGGTTAAGCGTTTGGAGCAGCAGAATTGCGAAAAATTTTTTGCCTTCTCAACCATTTCTTGGCTTCAAACTCCCATATCTCGCGAACGGATTGACTTAACCCAAAAATTCCTGTTGCATCTGAAAGTACAAACTCGCCCGATTACAGCGGTTTGTGTATTTTTTCCCTAGGCCATTCTGGTTAAGCGTTTCGAGCAGCAAAATTGCGAAAAATTTTTTGCCTTCTCAACCATTTCTTGGCTTCAAACTCCCATATCTCGCGAACGGATTGACCTAACCCAAAAATTCCTGTTGCATCTGAAAGTAGAAACTCGCCCGATTACAGCGGTATGTATATTTTTTCCCTAGGCCATTCTGGTTAAGCGTTTGGAGCAGCAGAATTGCGAAAAATTTTTTGCCTCCTCAACCATTTCTTGGCTTCAAACTCCCATATCTCGCGAACGGATTGACCTAACCCAAAAATTCCTGTTGCATCTGAAAGTAGAAACTCGCCCGATTACAACGGTATGTGTATTTTTTCCATAGGCTATTCTGGTTAAGCGTTTGGAGCAGCAGAATTGCGAAAAATTTTTTGTCTTCTCAACCATTTCTTGGCTTCAAACTCCCATATCTCGCGGACGGATTGACCTAACCCAAAAATTCCTGTTGCGTGTGAAAGTAGAAACTCGCCCGATTACAACGGTACGTGTATTTTTTCCCTAGCCCATTCTGGTTAAGCGTTTGGAGCAGCACAATTGCGAAAAATTTGTTGTCTTCTCAACCATTTCTTAGCTTCAAAGTCCCATATCTCGCGAACGGATTGACCAAACCCAAAAATTCCTGCTGCGTCTGAAAGTAGAAACTCGGCCGATTATAACGATATGCGTATTTTTTCCCTAGGCCATTCTGGTTAAGCATTTGGAGCAGCAGAATTGCGAAAAATGTTTTGCCTTCTCAACAATTTCTTGGCTTCAAACTCCCATATCTCGCGAACGGATTGACCTAACCCAAAAATTCCTATTGCATCTGAAAGTAGAAACTCGCCCGATTACAACGGTATGTGTATTTTTTCCCTAGGCCATTCTGGTTAAGCGTTTGGAGCAGCAGAATTGCGAAAAATTTTTTGCCTTCTCAACCATTTCTTGGCTTCAAACTCCCATATCTCGCGAACGGATTGACTTAACCCAAAAATTCCTGTTGCATCTGAAAGTACAAACTCGCCCGATTACAGCGGTATGTGTATTTTTTCCATAGGCCATTCTGGTTAAGCGTTTGGAGCAGCATAATTGCGAAAAATTTTTTGTCTTCTCAACCATTTCTTGGCTTCAAACTCCCATATCACGCGGACGGATTGACCTAACCCAAAAATTCCTGTTGCGTGTGAAAGTAGAAACTCGCCCGATTACAACGGTACGTGTATTTTTTCCCTAGCCCATTCTGGTTAAGCGTTTGGAGCAGCAGAATTGCGAAAAATTTTTTGTCTTCTCAACCATTTCTTAGCTTCAAAGTCCCATATCTCGCGAACGGATTGACCAAACCCAAAAATTCCTGCTGCGTCTGAAAGTAGAAACTCGCCCGATTATAACGATATGCGTATTTTTTCCCTAGGCCATTCTGGTTAAGCGTTTGGAGCAGCAGAATTGCGAAACATTTTTTGCCTTCTCAACCATTTCTTGTCTTCAAACTCCCATATCTCGCGGACGGATTGACCTAACCCAAAAATTCCTATTGCGTCTGAAAGTAGAAACTCGCCCGATTACAACGGTATGTGTATTTTTTCCCTAGGCCATTCTGGTTAAGCGTTTGGAGCAGCGGAATTGCAAAAATTTTTTGCCTTCACAACCATTTCTTGGCTCCAAAGTCACATATCTCGCGAACGGATAGACCTAACCCAAAAATTCCTATTGCGTCTGAAAGTAGAAACTCGCCCGATTACAACGGTATGTGTATTTTTTCCCTAGGCCATTCTGGTTAAGCGTTTGGAGCAGCAGAAGTGCGAAAAATTTGTTGTCTTCTCAACAATTTCTTAGCTTCAAACTCCCATATCTCGCGAACGGATTGACGTAACCCAAAATTTCCTATTGCATCTGAAAGTAGAAACTCGCCCGATTACAACGGTATGTGTATTTTTTCCCTAGGCCATTCTGGTTAAGCGTTTGGAGCAGCAGAATTGCGAAAAATTTTTTGCCTTCTCAACCATTTCTTGGCTTCAAAGTCTCATATCTCGCGAACGGATTGACCTAACCCAAAAATTCCTATTGTATCTGAAAGTAGAAACTCGCCCGATTACAACGGTATGTGCATTTTTTCCCGAGGCCATTCTGGTTAAGCGTTTGGAGCAGCAGAATTGCGAAAAATTTTTTGCCTTCTCTACCATTTCTTGGCTTCAAACTCCCATATCTCGCGAACGGCTTCACCTAACCCAAAAATTCCTATTGCATCTGAAAGTAGAAACTCGCCCGATTACAACGGTACGTGTATTTTTTCCCTAGCCCATTCTGGTTAAGCGTTTGGAGCAGCACAATTGCGAAAAATTTGTTGTCTTCTCAACCATTTCTTAGCTTCAAAGTCCCATATCTCGCGAACGGATTGACCAAACCCAAAAATTCCTGCTGCGTCTGAAAGTAGAAACTCGCCCGATTATAACGATATGCGTATTTTTTCCCTAGGCCATTCTGGTTAAGCGTTTGGAGCAGCAGAATTGCGAAACATTTTTTGCCTTCTCAACCATTTCTTGTCTTCAAACTCCCATATCTCGCGGACGGATTGACCTAACCCAAAAATTCCTATTGCGTCTGAAAGTAGAAACTCGCCCGATTACAACGGTATGTGTATTTTTTCCCTAGGCAATTCTGGTTAAGCGTTTGGAGCAGCGGAATTGCAAAAATTTTTTGCCTTCACAACCATTTCTTGGCTCCAAAGTCACATATCTCGCGAACGGATAGACCTAACCCAAAAATTCCTATTGCGTCTGAAAGTAGAAACTCGCCCGATTACAACGGTATGTGTATTTTTTCCCTAGGCCATTCTGGTTAAGCGTTTGGAGCAGCAGAATTGCGAAAAATTTTTTGCCTTCTCAACCATTTCTTGGCTTCAAACTCCCATATCTCGCGAACGGATTGACTTAACACAAAAATTCCTATTGCACCTGAAAGTAGAAACTCGCCCGATTACAACGGTTTGTGTATTTTTTTCCTAGGCCATTCTGGTTAAGCGTTTGGAGCAGCAGAAGTGCGAAAAATTTGTTGTCTTCTCAACCATTTCTTAGCTTCAAACTCCCATATCTCGCGAACGGATTGACGTAACCCAAAATTTCCTATTGCATCTGAAAGTAGAAACTCGCCCGATTACAACGGTATGTGTATTTTTTCCCTAGGCCATTCTGGTTAAGCGTTTGGAGCAGCAGAATTGCGAAAAATTTTTTGCCTTCTCAACCATTTCTTGGCTTCAAAGTCTCATATCTCGCGAACGGATTGACCTAACCCAAAAATTCCTATTGTATCTGAAAGTAGAAACTCGCCCGATTACAACGGTATGTGTATTTTTTCCCGAGGCCATTCTGGTTAAGCGTTTGGAGCAGCAGAATTGCGAAAAATTTTTTGCCTTCTCTACCATTTCTTGGCTTCAAACTCCCATATCTCGCGAACGGCTTGACCTAACCCAAAAATTCCTATTGCATCTGAAAGTAGAAACTCGCCCGATTACAACGGTACGTGTATTTTTTCCCTAGCCCATTCTGGTTAAGCGTTTGGAGCAGCACAATTGCGAAAAATTTGTTGTCTTCTCAACCATTTCTTAGCTTCAAAGTCCCATATCTCGCGAACGGATTGACCAAACCCAAAAATTCCTGCTGCGTCTGAAAGTAGAAACTCGCCCGATTATAACGATATGCGCATTTTTTCCCTAGGCCATTCTGGTTAAGCGTTTGGAGCAGCAGAATTGCGAAAAATGTTTTGCCTTCTTAACCATTTCTTGGCTTCAAAGTCTCATATCTCGCGAACGGATTGACCTAACCCAAAAATTCCTATTGTATCTGAAAGTAGAAACTCGCCCGATTACAACGGTATGTGTATTTTTTCCCGAGGCCATTCTGGTTAAGCGTTTGGAGCAGCAGAATTGCGAAAAATTTTTTGCCTTCTCTACCATTTCTTGGCTTCAAACTCCCATATCTCGCGAACGGATTGACTTAACCCAAAAATTCCTATTGCATCTGAAAGTAGAAACTCGCCCGATTACAGCGGTATGTGTATTTTTTCCCGAGGCCATTCTGGTTAAGCGTTTGGAGCAGCATAATTGCGAAAAATTTTTTGTCTTCTCAACCATTTCTTGGCTTCAAACTCCCATATCACGCGGACGGATTGACCTAACCCAAAAATTCCTGTTGCGTGTGAAAGTAGAAACTCGCCCGATTACAACGGTACGTGTATTTTTTCCCTAGCCCATTCTGGTTAAGCGTTTGGAGCAGCAGAATTGCGAAAAATTTTTTGTCTTCTCAACCATTTCTTAGCTTCAAAGTCCCATATCTCGCGAACGGATTGACCAAACCCAAAAATTCCTGCTGCGTCTGAAAGTAGAAACTCGCCCGATTATAACGATATGCGTATTTTTTCCCTAGGCCATTCTGGTTAAGCGTTTGGAGCAGCAGAATTGCGAAACATTTTTTGCCTTCTCAACCATTTCTTGTCTTCAAACTCCCATATCTCGCGGACGGATTGACCTAACCCAAAAATTCCTATTGCGTCTGAAAGTAGAAACTCGCCCGATTACAACGGTATGTGTATTTTTTCCCTAGGCCATTCTGGTTAAGCGTTTGGAGCAGCGGAATTGCAAAAATTTTTTGCCTTCACAACCATTTCTTGGCTCCAAAGTCACATATCTCGCGAACGGATAGACCTAACCCAAAAATTCCTATTGCGTCTGAAAGTAGAAACTCGCCCGATTACAACGGTATGTGTATTTTTTCCCTAGGCCATTCTGGTTAAGCGTTTGGAGCAGCAGAATTGCGAAAAATTTTTTGCCTTCTCAACCATTTCTTGGCTTCAAACTCCCATATCTCGCGAACGGATTGACTTAACACAAAAATTCCTATTGCACCTGAAAGTAGAAACTCGCCCGATTACAACGGTTTGTGTATTTTTTTCCTAGGCCATTCTGGTTAAGCGTTTGGAGCAGCAGAAGTGCGAAAAATTTGTTGTCTTCTCAACAATTTCTTAGCTTCAAACTCCCATATCTCGCGAACGGATTGACGTAACCCAAAATTTCCTATTGCATCTGAAAGTAGAAACTCGCCCGATTACAACGGTATGTGTATTTTTTCCCTAGGCCATTCTGGTTAAGCGTTTGGAGCAGCAGAATTGCGAAAAATTTTTTGCCTTCTCAACCATTTCTTGGCTTCAAAGTCTCATATCTCGCGAACGGATTGACCTAACCCAAAAATTCCTATTGTATCTGAAAGTAGAAACTCGCCCGATTACAACGGTATGTGCATTTTTTCCCGAGGCCATTCTGGTTAAGCGTTTGGAGCAGCAGAATTGCGAAAAATTTTTTGCCTTCTCTACCATTTCTTGGCTTCAAACTCCCATATCTCGCGAACGGCTTGACCTAACCCAAAAATTCCTATTGCATCTGAAAGTAGAAACTCGCCCGATTACAACGGTACGTGTATTTTTTCCCTAGCCCATTCTGGTTAAGCGTTTGGAGCAGCACAATTGCGAAAAATTTGTTGTCTTCTCAACCATTTCTTAGCTTCAAAGTCCCATATCTCGCGAACGGATTGACCAAACCCAAAAATTCCTGCTGCGTCTGAAAGTAGAAACTCGCCCGATTATAACGATATGCGTATTTTTTCCCTAGGCCATTCTGGTTAAGCGTTTGGAGCAGCAGAATTGCGAAACATTTTTTGCCTTCTCAACCATTTCTTGTCTTCAAACTCCCATATCTCGCGGACGGATTGACCTAACCCAAAAATTCCTATTGCGTCTGAAAGTAGAAACTCGCCCGATTACAACGGTATGTGTATTTTTTCCCTAGGCCATTCTGGTTAAGCGTTTGGAGCAGCGGAATTGCAAAAATTTTTTGCCTTCACAACCATTTCTTGGCTCCAAAGTCACATATCTCGCGAACGGATAGACCTAACCCAAAAATTCCTATTGCGTCTGAAAGTAGAAACTCGCCCGATTACAACGGTATGTGTATTTTTTCCCTAGGCCATTCTGGTTAAGCGTTTGGAGCAGCAGAATTGCGAAAAATTTTTTGCCTTCTCAACCATTTCTTGGCTTCAAACTCCCATATCTCGCGAACGGATTGACTTAACACAAAAATTCCTATTGCACCTGAAAGTAGAAACTCGCCCGATTACAACGGTATGTGTATTTTTTCCCGAGGCCATTCTGGTTAAGCGTTTGGAGCAGCAGAATTGCGAAAAATTTTTTGCCTTCTCTACCATTTCTTGGCTTCAAACTCCCATATCTCGCGAACGGCTTGACCTAACCCAAAAATTCCTATTGCATCTGAAAGTAGAAACTCGCCCGATTACAACGGTACGTGTATTTTTTCCCTAGCCCATTCTGGTTAAGCGTTTGGAGCAGCACAATTGCGAAAAATTTGTTGTCTTCTCAACCATTTCTTAGCTTCAAAGTCCCATATCTCGCGAACGGATTGACCAAACCCAAAAATTCCTGCTGCGTCTGAAAGTAGAAACTCGCCCGATTATAACGATATGCGCATTTTTTCCCTAGGCCATTCTGGTTAAGCGTTTGGAGCAGCAGAATTGCGAAAAATGTTTTGCCTTCTTAACCATTTCTTGGCTTCAAAGTCTCATATCTCGCGAACGGATTGACCTAACCCAAAAATTCCTATTGTATCTGAAAGTAGAAACTCGCCCGATTACAACGGTATGTGTATTTTTTCCCGAGGCCATTCTGGTTAAGCGTTTGGAGCAGCAGAATTGCGAAAAATTTTTTGCCTTCTCTACCATTTCTTGGCTTCAAACTCCCATATCTCGCGAACGGCTTGACCTAACCCAAAAATTCCTATTGCATCTGAAAGTAGAAACTCGCCCGATTACAACGGTATGTGTATTTTTTCCCGAGGCCATTCTGGTTAAGCGTTTGGAGCAGCAGAATTGCGAAAAATTTTTTGCCTTCTCCACCATTTCTTGGCTTCAAACTCCCATATCTCGCGAACGGCTTGACCTAACCCAAAAATTCCTATTGCATCTGAAAGTAGAAACTCGCCCGATTACAACGGTATGTGTATTTTTTCCCTAGGCCATTCTGGTTAAGCGTTTGGAGCAGCAGAATTGCGAAAAATTTTTTGCCTTCTCAACCATTTCTTGGCTTCAAACTCCCATATCTCGCGAACGGATTGACCTAACCCAAAAATTCCTGTTGCATCTGAAAGTAGAAACTCGCCCGATTATTACGGTAAGTGTATTTTTTCCATAGGCTATTCTGGTTAAGCGTTTGGAGCAGCAGAATTGCGAAAAATTTTTTGTCTTCTCAACCATTTCTTGGCTTCAAACTCCCATATCTCGCGGACGGATTGACCTAACCCAAAAATTCCTGTTGGGTGTGAAAGTAGAAACTCGCCCGATTACAACGGTACGTGTATTTTTTCCCTAGCCCATTCTGGTTAAGCGTTTGGAGCAGCAGAATTGCGAAAAATTTGTTGTCTTCTCAACCATTTCTTAGCTTCAAAGTCCCATATCTCGCGAACGGATTGACCAAACCCAAAAATTCCTGCTGCGTCTGAAAGTAGAAACTCGCCCGATTATAACGATATGCGTATTTTTTCCCTAGGCCATTCTGGTTAAGCGTTTGGAGCAGCAGAATTGCGAAAAATGTTTTGCCTTCTGAACAATTTCTTGGCTTCAAACTCCCATATCTCGCGAACGGATTGACCTAACCAAAAAATTCCTATTGCATCTGAAAGTAGAAACTCGCCCGATTACAACGGTATGTGTATTTTTTCCCTAGGCCATTCTGGTTAAGCGTTTGGAGCAGCAGAATTGCGAAAAATTTTTTGCCTTCTCAACCATTTCTTGGCTTCAAACTCCCATATCTCGCGAACGGATTGACTTAACCCAAAAATTCCTGTTGCATCTGAAAGTACAAACTCGCCCGATTACAGCGGTATGTGTATTTTTTCCCTAGGCCATTCTGGTTAAGCGTTTCGAGCAGCAAAATTGCGAAAAATTTTTTGCCTTCTCAACCATTTCTTGGCTTCAAACTCCCATATCTCGCGAACGGATTGACCTAACCCAAAAATTCCTGTTGCATCTGAAAGTAGAAACTCGCCCGATTACAGCGGTATGTATATTTTTTCCCTAGGCCATTCTGGTTAAGCGTTTGGAGCAGCAGAATTGCGAAAAATTTTTTGCCTTCTCAACCATTTCTTGGCTTCAAACTCCCATATCTTGCGAACGGATTGACCTAACCCAAAAATTCCTGTTGCATCTGAAAGTAGAAACTCGCCCGATTACAACGGTATGTGTATTTTTTCCATAGGCTATTCTGGTTAAGCGTTTGGAGCAGCAGAATTGCGAAAAATTTTTTGTCTTCTCAACCATTTCTTGGCTTCAAACTCCCATATCTCGCGGACGGATTGACCTAACCCAAAAATTCCTGTTGCGTGTGAAAGTAGAAACTCGCCCGATTACAACGGTACGTGTATTTTTTCCCTAGCCCATTCTGGTTAAGCGTTTGGAGCAGCACAATTGCGAAAAATTTGTTGTCTTCTCAACCATTTCTTAGCTTCAAAGTCCCATATCTCGCGAACGGATTGACCAAACCCAAAAATTCCTGCTGCGTCTGAAAGTAGAAACTCGCCCGATTATAGCGATATGCGTATTTTTTCCCTAGGCCATTCTGGTTAAGCGTTTGGAGCAGCAGAATTGCGAAAAATGTTTTGCCTTCTCAACAATTTCTTGGCTTCAAACTCCCATATCTCGCGAACGGATTGACCTAACCCAAAAATTCCTATTGCATCTGAAAGTAGAAACTCGCCCGATTACAACGGTATGTGTATTTTTTCCCTAGGCCATTCTGGTTAAGCGTTTGGAGCAGCAGAATTGCGAAAAATTTTTTGCCTTCTCAACCATTTCTTGGCTTCAAACTCCCATATTTCGCGAACGGATTGACTTAACCCAAAAATTCCTGTTGCATCTGAAAGTACAAACTCGCCCGATTACAGCGGTATGTGTATTTTTTCAATAGGCCATTCTGGTTAAGCGTTTGGAGCAGCATAATTGCGAAAAATTTTTTGTCTTCTCAACCATTTCTTGGCTTCAAACTCCCATATCACGCGGACGGATTGACCTAACCCAAAAATTCCTGTTGCGTGTGAAAGTAGAAACTCGCCCGATTACAACGGTACGTGTATTTTTTCCCTAGCCCATTCTGGTTAAGCGTTTGGAGCAGCAGAATTGCGAAAAATTTTTTGTCTTCTCAACCATTTCTTAGCTTCAAAGTCCCATATCTCGCGAACGGATTGACCAAACCCAAAAATTCCTGCTGCGTCTGAAAGTAGAAACTCGCCCGATTACAACGGTATGTGTATTTTCTCCCTAGGCCATTCTGGTTAAGCGTTTGGAGCAGCAGAATTGCGAAAAATTTTTTGCCTTCTCAACCATTTCTTGGCTTCAAACTCCCATATTTCGCGAACGGATTGACTTAACACAAAAATTCCTATTGCACCTGAAAGTAGAAACTCGCCCGATTACAACGGTTTGTGTATTTTTTTCCTAGGCCATTCTGGTTAAGCGTTTGGAGCAGCAGAAGTGCGAAAAATTTGTTGTCTTCTCAACCATTTCTTAGCTTCAAACTCCCATATCTCGCGAACGGATTGACGTAACCCAAAATTTCCTATTGCATCTGAAAGTAGAAACTCGCCCGATTATAACGATATGCGTATTTTTTCCCTAGGCCACTCTGGTTAAGCGTTTGGAGCAGCAGAATTGCGAAAAATGTTTTGCCTTCTGAACAATTTCTTGGCTTCAAACTCCCATATCTCGCGAACGGATTGACCTAACCAAAAAATTCTTATTGCATCTGAAAGTAGAAACTTGCCCGATTACAACGGTATGTGTATTTTTTCCCTAGGCCATTCTGGTTAAGCGTTTGGAGCAGCAGAATTGCGAAAAATTTTTTGCCTTCTCAACCATTTCTTGGCTTCAAACTCCCATATCTCGCGAACGGATTGACTTAACCCAAAAATTCCTGTTGCATCTGAAAGTACAAACTCGCCCGATTACAGCGGTTTGTGTATTTTTTCCCTAGGCCATTCTGGTTAAGCGTTTCGAGCAGCAAAATTGCGAAAAATTTTTTGCCTTCTCAACCATTTCTTGGCTTCAAACTCCCATATCTCGCGAACGGATTGACCTAACCCAAAAATTCCTGTTGCATCTGAAAGTAGAAACTCGCCCGATTACAGCGGTATGTATATTTTTTCCCTAGGCCATTCTGGTTAAGCGTTTGGAGCAGCAGAATTGCGAAAAATTTTTTGCCTCCTCAACCATTTCTTGGCTTCAAACTCCCATATCTCGCGAACGGATTGACCTAACCCAAAAATTCCTGTTGCATCTGAAAGTAGAAACTCGCCCGATTACAACGGTATGTGTATTTTTTCCATAGGCTATTCTGGTTAAGCGTTTGGAGCAGCAGAATTGCGAAAAATTTTTTGTCTTCTCAACCATTTCTTGGCTTCAAACTCCCATATCTCGCGGACGGATTGACCTAACCCAAAAATTCCTGTTGCGTGTGAAAGTAGAAACTCGCCCGATTACAACGGTACGTGTATTTTTTCCCTAGCCCATTCTGGTTAAGCGTTTGGAGCAGCACAATTGCGAAAAATTTGTTGTCTTCTCAACCATTTCTTAGCTTCAAAGTCCCATATCTCGCGAACGGATTGACCAAACCCAAAAATTCCTGCTGCGTCTGAAAGTAGAAACTCGGCCGATTATAACGATATGCGTATTTTTTCCCTAGGCCATTCTGGTTAAGCATTTGGAGCAGCAGAATTGCGAAAAATGTTTTGCCTTCTCAACAATTTCTTGGCTTCAAACTCCCATATCTCGCGAACGGATTGACCTAACCCAAAAATTCCTATTGCATCTGAAAGTAGAAACTCGCCCGATTACAACGGTATGTGTATTTTTTCCCTAGGCCATTCTGGTTAAGCGTTTGGAGCAGCAGAATTGCGAAAAATTTTTTGCCTTCTCAACCATTTCTTGGCTTCAAACTCCCATATCTCGCGAACGGATTGACTTAACCCAAAAATTCCTGTTGCATCTGAAAGTACAAACTCGCCCGATTACAGCGGTATGTGTATTTTTTCCATAGGCCATTCTGGTTAAGCGTTTGGAGCAGCATAATTGCGAAAAATTTTTTGTCTTCTCAACCATTTCTTGGCTTCAAACTCCCATATCACGCGGACGGATTGACCTAACCCAAAAATTCCTGTTGCGTGTGAAAGTAGAAACTCGCCCGATTACAACGGTACGTGTATTTTTTCCCTAGCCCATTCTGGTTAAGCGTTTGGAGCAGCAGAATTGCGAAAAATTTTTTGTCTTCTCAACCATTTCTTAGCTTCAAAGTCCCATATCTCGCGAACGGATTGACCAAACCCAAAAATTCCTGCTGCGTCTGAAAGTAGAAACTCGCCCGATTATAACGATATGCGTATTTTTTCCCTAGGCCATTCTGGTTAAGCGTTTGGAGCAGCAGAATTGCGAAACATTTTTTGCCTTCTCAACCATTTCTTGTCTTCAAACTCCCATATCTCGCGGACGGATTGACCTAACCCAAAAATTCCTATTGCGTCTGAAAGTAGAAACTCGCCCGATTACAACGGTATGTGTATTTTTTCCCTAGGCCATTCTGGTTAAGCGTTTGGAGCAGCGGAATTGCAAAAATTTTTTGCCTTCACAACCATTTCTTGGCTCCAAAGTCACATATCTCGCGAACGGATAGACCTAACCCAAAAATTCCTATTGCGTCTGAAAGTAGAAACTCGCCCGATTACAACGGTATGTGTATTTTTTCCCTAGGCCATTCTGGTTAAGCGTTTGGAGCAGCAGAAGTGCGAAAAATTTGTTGTCTTCTCAACAATTTCTTAGCTTCAAACTCCCATATCTCGCGAACGGATTGACGTAACCCAAAATTTCCTATTGCATCTGAAAGTAGAAACTCGCCCGATTACAACGGTATGTGTATTTTTTCCCTAGGCCATTCTGGTTAAGCGTTTGGAGCAGCAGAATTGCGAAAAATTTTTTGCCTTCTCAACCATTTCTTGGCTTCAAAGTCTCATATCTCGCGAACGGATTGACCTAACCCAAAAATTCCTATTGTATCTGAAAGTAGAAACTCGCCCGATTACAACGGTATGTGCATTTTTTCCCGAGGCCATTCTGGTTAAGCGTTTGGAGCAGCAGAATTGCGAAAAATTTTTTGCCTTCTCTACCATTTCTTGGCTTCAAACTCCCATATCTCGCGAACGGCTTCACCTAACCCAAAAATTCCTATTGCATCTGAAAGTAGAAACTCGCCCGATTACAACGGTACGTGTATTTTTTCCCTAGCCCATTCTGGTTAAGCGTTTGGAGCAGCACAATTGCGAAAAATTTGTTGTCTTCTCAACCATTTCTTAGCTTCAAAGTCCCATATCTCGCGAACGGATTGACCAAACCCAAAAATTCCTGCTGCGTCTGAAAGTAGAAACTCGCCCGATTATAACGATATGCGTATTTTTTCCCTAGGCCATTCTGGTTAAGCGTTTGGAGCAGCAGAATTGCGAAACATTTTTTGCCTTCTCAACCATTTCTTGTCTTCAAACTCCCATATCTCGCGGACGGATTGACCTAACCCAAAAATTCCTATTGCGTCTGAAAGTAGAAACTCGCCCGATTACAACGGTATGTGTATTTTTTCCCTAGGCCATTCTGGTTAAGCGTTTGGAGCAGCGGAATTGCAAAAATTTTTTGCCTTCACAACCATTTCTTGGCTCCAAAGTCACATATCTCGCGAACGGATAGACCTAACCCAAAAATTCCTATTGCGTCTGAAAGTAGAAACTCGCCCGATTACAACGGTATGTGTATTTTTTCCCTAGGCCATTCTGGTTAAGCGTTTGGAGCAGCAGAATTGCGAAAAATTTTTTGCCTTCTCAACCATTTCTTGGCTTCAAACTCCCATATCTCGCGAACGGATTGACTTAACACAAAAATTCCTATTGCACCTGAAAGTAGAAACTCGCCCGATTACAACGGTTTGTGTATTTTTTTCCTAGGCCATTCTGGTTAAGCGTTTGGAGCAGCAGAAGTGCGAAAAATTTGTTGTCTTCTCAACCATTTCTTAGCTTCAAACTCCCATATCTCGCGAACGGATTGACGTAACCCAAAATTTCCTATTGCATCTGAAAGTAGAAACTCGCCCGATTACAACGGTATGTGTATTTTTTCCCTAGGCCATTCTGGTTAAGCGTTTGGAGCAGCAGAATTGCGAAAAATTTTTTGCCTTCTCAACCATTTCTTGGCTTCAAAGTCTCATATCTCGCGAACGGATTGACCTAACCCAAAAATTCCTATTGTATCTGAAAGTAGAAACTCGCCCGATTACAACGGTATGTGTATTTTTTCCCGAGGCCATTCTGGTTAAGCGTTTGGAGCAGCAGAATTGCGAAAAATTTTTTGCCTTCTCTACCATTTCTTGGCTTCAAACTCCCATATCTCGCGAACGGCTTGACCTAACCCAAAAATTCCTATTGCATCTGAAAGTAGAAACTCGCCCGATTACAACGGTACGTGTATTTTTTCCCTAGCCCATTCTGGTTAAGCGTTTGGAGCAGCACAATTGCGAAAAATTTGTTGTCTTCTCAACCATTTCTTAGCTTCAAAGTCCCATATCTCGCGAACGGATTGACCAAACCCAAAAATTCCTGCTGCGTCTGAAAGTAGAAACTCGCCCGATTATAACGATATGCGCATTTTTTCCCTAGGCCATTCTGGTTAAGCGTTTGGAGCAGCAGAATTGCGAAAAATGTTTTGCCTTCTTAACCATTTCTTGGCTTCAAAGTCTCATATCTCGCGAACGGATTGACCTAACCCAAAAATTCCTATTGTATCTGAAAGTAGAAACTCGCCCGATTACAACGGTATGTGTATTTTTTCCCGAGGCCATTCTGGTTAAGCGTTTGGAGCAGCAGAATTGCGAAAAATTTTTTGCCTTCTCTACCATTTCTTGGCTTCAAACTCCCATATCTCGCGAACGGATTGACTTAACCCAAAAATTCCTATTGCATCTGAAAGTAGAAACTCGCCCGATTACAGCGGTATGTGTATTTTTTCCCGAGGCCATTCTGGTTAAGCGTTTGGAGCAGCATAATTGCGAAAAATTTTTTGTCTTCTCAACCATTTCTTGGCTTCAAACTCCCATATCACGCGGACGGATTGACCTAACCCAAAAATTCCTGTTGCGTGTGAAAGTAGAAACTCGCCCGATTACAACGGTACGTGTATTTTTTCCCTAGCCCATTCTGGTTAAGCGTTTGGAGCAGCAGAATTGCGAAAAATTTTTTGTCTTCTCAACCATTTCTTAGCTTCAAAGTCCCATATCTCGCGAACGGATTGACCAAACCCAAAAATTCCTGCTGCGTCTGAAAGTAGAAACTCGCCCGATTATAACGATATGCGTATTTTTTCCCTAGGCCATTCTGGTTAAGCGTTTGGAGCAGCAGAATTGCGAAACATTTTTTGCCTTCTCAACCATTTCTTGTCTTCAAACTCCCATATCTCGCGGACGGATTGACCTAACGCAAAAATTCCTATTGCGTCTGAAAGTAGAAACTCGCCCGATTACAACGGTATGTGTATTTTTTCCCTAGGCCATTCTGGTTAAGCGTTTGGAGCAGCGGAATTGCAAAAATTTTTTGCCTTCACAACCATTTCTTGGCTCCAAAGTCACATATCTCGCGAACGGATAGACCTAACCCAAAAATTCCTATTGCGTCTGAAAGTAGAAACTCGCCCGATTACAACGGTATGTGTATTTTTTCCCTAGGCCATTCTGGTTAAGCGTTTGGAGCAGCAGAATTGCGAAAAATTTTTTGCCTTCTCAACCATTTCTTGGCTTCAAACTCCCATATCTCGCGAACGGATTGACTTAACACAAAAATTCCTATTGCACCTGAAAGTAGAAACTCGCCCGATTACAACGGTTTGTGTATTTTTTTCCTAGGCCATTCTGGTTAAGCGTTTGGAGCAGCAGAAGTGCGAAAAATTTGTTGTCTTCTCAACAATTTCTTAGCTTCAAACTCCCATATCTCGCGAACGGATTGACGTAACCCAAAATTTCCTATTGCATCTGAAAGTAGAAACTCGCCCGATTACAACGGTATGTGTATTTTTTCCCTAGGCCATTCTGGTTAAGCGTTTGGAGCAGCAGAATTGCGAAAAATTTTTTGCCTTCTCAACCATTTCTTGGCTTCAAAGTCTCATATCTCGCGAACGGATTGACCTAACCCAAAAATTCCTATTGTATCTGAAAGTAGAAACTCGCCCGATTACAACGGTATGTGCATTTTTTCCCGAGGCCATTCTGGTTAAGCGTTTGGAGCAGCAGAATTGCGAAAAATTTTTTGCCTTCTCTACCATTTCTTGGCTTCAAACTCCCATATCTCGCGAACGGCTTGACCTAACCCAAAAATTCCTATTGCATCTGAAAGTAGAAACTCGCCCGATTACAACGGTACGTGTATTTTTTCCCTAGCCCATTCTGGTTAAGCGTTTGGAGCAGCACAATTGCGAAAAATTTGTTGTCTTCTCAACCATTTCTTAGCTTCAAAGTCCCATATCTCGCGAACGGATTGACCAAACCCAAAAATTCCTGCTGCGTCTGAAAGTAGAAACTCGCCCGATTATAACGATATGCGTATTTTTTCCCTAGGCCATTCTGGTTAAGCGTTTGGAGCAGCAGAATTGCGAAACATTTTTTGCCTTCTCAACCATTTCTTGTCTTCAAACTCCCATATCTCGCGGACGGATTGACCTAACCCAAAAATTCCTATTGCGTCTGAAAGTAGAAACTCGCCCGATTACAACGGTATGTGTATTTTTTCCCTAGGCCATTCTGGTTAAGCGTTTGGAGCAGCGGAATTGCAAAAATTTTTTGCCTTCACAACCATTTCTTGGCTCCAAAGTCACATATCTCGCGAACGGATAGACCTAACCCAAAAATTCCTATTGCGTCTGAAAGTAGAAACTCGCCCGATTACAACGGTATGTGTATTTTTTCCCTAGGCCATTCTGGTTAAGCGTTTGGAGCAGCAGAATTGCGAAAAATTTTTTGCCTTCTCAACCATTTCTTGGCTTCAAACTCCCATATCTCGCGAACGGATTGACTTAACACAAAAATTCCTATTGCACCTGAAAGTAGAAACTCGCCCGATTACAACGGTTTGTGTATTTTTTTCCTAGGCCATTCTGGTTAAGCGTTTGGAGCAGCAGAAGTGCGAAAAATTTGTTGTCTTCTCAACCATTTCTTAGCTTCAAACTCCCATATCTCGCGAACGGATTGACGTAACCCAAAATTTCCTATTGCATCTGAAAGTAGAAACTCGCCCGATTACAACGGTATGTGTATTTTTTCCCTAGGCCATTCTGGTTAAGCGTTTGGAGCAGCAGAATTGCGAAAAATTTTTTGCCTTCTCAACCATTTCTTGGCTTCAAAGTCTCATATCTCGCGAACGGATTGACCTAACCCAAAAATTCCTATTGTATCTGAAAGTAGAAACTCGCCCGATTACAACGGTATGTGTATTTTTTCCCGAGGCCATTCTGGTTAAGCGTTTGGAGCAGCAGAATTGCGAAAAATTTTTTGCCTTCTCTACCATTTCTTGGCTTCAAACTCCCATATCTCGCGAACGGCTTGACCTAACCCAAAAATTCCTATTGCATCTGAAAGTAGAAACTCGCCCGATTACAACGGTACGTGTATTTTTTCCCTAGCCCATTCTGGTTAAGCGTTTGGAGCAGCACAATTGCGAAAAATTTGTTGTCTTCTCAACCATTTCTTAGCTTCAAAGTCCCATATCTCGCGAACGGATTGACCAAACCCAAAAATTCCTGCTGCGTCTGAAAGTAGAAACTCGCCCGATTATAACGATATGCGCATTTTTTCCCTAGGCCATTCTGGTTAAGCGTTTGGAGCAGCAGAATTGCGAAAAATGTTTTGCCTTCTTAACCATTTCTTGGCTTCAAAGTCTCATATCTCGCGAACGGATTGACCTAACCCAAAAATTCCTATTGTATCTGAAAGTAGAAACTCGCCCGATTACAACGGTATGTGTATTTTTTCCCGAGGCCATTCTGGTTAAGCGTTTGGAGCAGCAGAATTGCGAAAAATTTTTTGCCTTCTCTACCATTTCTTGGCTTCAAACTCCCATATCTCGCGAACGGCTTGACCTAACCCAAAAATTCCTATTGCATCTGAAAGTAGAAACTCGCCCGATTACAACGGTATGTGTATTTTTTCCCGAGGCCATTCTGGTTAAGCGTTTGGAGCAGCAGAATTGCGAAAAATTTTTTGCCTTCTCCACCATTTCTTGGCTTCAAACTCCCATATCTCGCGAACGGCTTGACCTAACCCAAAAATTCCTATTGCATCTGAAAGTAGAAACTCGCCCGATTACAACGGTATGTGTATTTTTTCCCTAGGCCATTCTGGTTAAGCGTTTGGAGCAGCAGAATTGCGAAAAATTTTTTGCCTTCTCAACCATTTCTTGGCTTCAAACTCCCATATCTCGCGAACGGATTGACCTAACCCAAAAATTCCTGTTGCATCTGAAAGTAGAAACTCGCCCGATTATTACGGTAAGTGTATTTTTTCCATAGGCTATTCTGGTTAAGCGTTTGGAGCAGCAGAATTGCGAAAAATTTTTTGTCTTCTCAACCATTTCTTGGCTTCAAACTCCCATATCTCGCGGACGGATTGACCTAACCCAAAAATTCCTGTTGGGTGTGAAAGTAGAAACTCGCCCGATTACAACGGTACGTGTATTTTTTCCCTAGCCCATTCTGGTTAAGCGTTTGGAGCAGCAGAATTGCGAAAAATTTGTTGTCTTCTCAACCATTTCTTAGCTTCAAAGTCCCATATCTCGCGAACGGATTGACCAAACCCAAAAATTCCTGCTGCGTCTGAAAGTAGAAACTCGCCCGATTATAACGATATGCGTATTTTTTCCCTAGGCCATTCTGGTTAAGCGTTTGGAGCAGCAGAATTGCGAAAAATGTTTTGCCTTCTGAACAATTTCTTGGCTTCAAACTCCCATATCTCGCGAACGGATTGACCTAACCAAAAAATTCCTATTGCATCTGAAAGTAGAAACTCGCCCGATTACAACGGTATGTGTATTTTTTCCCTAGGCCATTCTGGTTAAGCGTTTGGAGCAGCAGAATTGCGAAAAATTTTTTGCCTTCTCAACCATTTCTTGGCTTCAAACTCCCATATCTCGCGAACGGATTGACTTAACCCAAAAATTCCTGTTGCATCTGAAAGTACAAACTCGCCCGATTACAGCGGTATGTGTATTTTTTCCCTAGGCCATTCTGGTTAAGCGTTTCGAGCAGCAAAATTGCGAAAAATTTTTTGCCTTCTCAACCATTTCTTGGCTTCAAACTCCCATATCTCGCGAACGGATTGACCTAACCCAAAAATTCCTGTTGCATCTGAAAGTAGAAACTCGCCCGATTACAGCGGTATGTATATTTTTTCCCTAGGCCATTCTGGTTAAGCGTTTGGAGCAGCAGAATTGCGAAAAATTTTTTGCCTTCTCAACCATTTCTTGGCTTCAAACTCCCATATCTTGCGAACGGATTGACCTAACCCAAAAATTCCTGTTGCATCTGAAAGTAGAAACTCGCCCGATTACAACGGTATGTGTATTTTTTCCATAGGCTATTCTGGTTAAGCGTTTGGAGCAGCAGAATTGCGAAAAATTTTTTGTCTTCTCAACCATTTCTTGGCTTCAAACTCCCATATCTCGCGGACGGATTGACCTAACCCAAAAATTCCTGTTGCGTGTGAAAGTAGAAACTCGCCCGATTACAACGGTACGTGTATTTTTTCCCTAGCCCATTCTGGTTAAGCGTTTGGAGCAGCACAATTGCGAAAAATTTGTTTTCTTCTCAACCATTTCTTAGCTTCAAAGTCCCATATCTCGCGAACGGATTGACCAAACCCAAAAATTCCTGCTGCGTCTGAAAGTAGAAACTCGCCCGATTATAGCGATATGCGTATTTTTTCCCTAGGCCATTCTGGTTAAGCGTTTGGAGCAGCAGAATTGCGAAAAATGTTTTGCCTTCTCAACAATTTCTTGGCTTCAAACTCCCATATCTCGCGAACGGATTGACCTAACCCAAAAATTCCTATTGCATCTGAAAGTAGAAACTCGCCCGATTACAACGGTATGTGTATTTTTTCCCTAGGCCATTCTGGTTAAGCGTTTGGAGCAGCAGAATTGCGAAAAATTTTTTGCCTTCTCAACCATTTCTTGGCTTCAAACTCCCATATCTCGCGAACGGATTGACTTAACCCAAAAATTCCTGTTGCATCTGAAAGTACAAACTCGCCCGATTACAGCGGTATGTGTATTTTTTCCATAGGCCATTCTGGTTAAGCGTTTGGAGCAGCAGAATTGCGAAAAATTTTTTGTCTTCTCAACCATTTCTTAGCTTCAAAGTCCCATATCTCGCGAACGGATTGACCAAACCCAAAAATTCCTGCTGCGTCTGAAAGTAGAAACTCGCCCGATTATAACGATATGCGCATTTTTTCCCTAGGCCATTCTGGTTAAGCGTTTGGAGCAGCAGAATTGCGAAAAATTTTTTGCCTTCTCAACCATTCTTGTGTTCAAACTCCCATATCTCGCGGACGGATTGACCTAACCAAAAAATTCCTATTGCGTCTGAAAGTAGAAACTCGCCCGATTACAACGGTATGTGTATTTTTTCCCTAGACCATTCTGGTTAAGCGTTTGGAGCTGCGGAATTGCGAATAATTTTTTGCCTTCTCAACCATTTCTTCGCTTCAAACTCCCATATCTCGCGAACGGATTGACCTAACCTACAAATTCCTATTGCATCTGAAAGTAGAAACTCGCCCCATTACAGCGGTATGTGTATTTTTTCCCTAGGCCATTCTGGTTATGCGTTTGGAGCAGCAGAAATGCGAAAAAATTTTTGCCTTCTCAACCATTTCTTGTCCTCAAACTCCCAAATCTCGCGAACGGGTTGACCTAACCCAAAAATTTCTATTGCATCTGAAAGTAGAAACTCGCCCGATTATAAAGGTATGTGTATTTTTTCCCTAGGCCATTCTGGTTAAGCGTTTGGAGCAGCAGAATTGCGAAAAATTTTTTGCCTTCTCAACCATTTCTTAGCTTCAAACTCCCAAATCTCGCGAACGGATTGACGTAACCCAAAAATTCCTATTGCATCTGAAAGTAGAAACTCGCCCGATTACAACGATATGCGTATTTTTTCCCTAGGGCATTCTGGTTA
The DNA here is from genome assembly GCF_051014685.1 of Ptiloglossa arizonensis. NCBI lineage: Eukaryota > Metazoa > Arthropoda > Insecta > Hymenoptera > Colletidae > Ptiloglossa > Ptiloglossa arizonensis. The sequence goes on along the minus strand of NW_027479026.1, from coordinate 249,468 downwards.
AGCGTTTGGAGCAGCAGAATTGCAAAAAATGTTTTACCTTCTCAACCATTTCTTGGTTTCAAACTCCCATATCTCGCGAACGGATTGACCTAACCCAAAAATTCCTATTGCATCTGAAAGTAGAAACTCGCCCGATTACAGGGGTATGTGTATTTTTTCCCTAGGCAATTCTGGTTAAGCGTTTGGAGCAGCAGAATTGCGAAAAATTTTTTGCCTTCTCAACCATTTCTTGGCTTCAAACTCCCATACATCGCGAACGGATTGACCTAACCCAAAAATTCCTGTTGCACCTGAAAGTAGAAACTCGCCGATTACAACGGTATGTGTATTTTTTCCCTAGGCCATTCTGGTTAAGCGTTTGGAGCAGCAGAATTGCGAAAAATTTTTTGCCTTCTCAACCATTTCTTGGCTTCAAACTCCCATATCTCGCGAACGGATTGACCTAACCCAAAAATTCCTGTTGCATCTGAAAGTAGAAACTCGCCCGATTATTACGGTAAGTGTATTTTTTCCATAGGCTATTCTGGTTAAGCGTTTGGAGCAGCAGAATTGCGAAAAATTTTTTGTCTTCTCAACCATTTCTTGGCTTCAAACTCCCATATCTCGCGGACGGATTGACCTAACCCAAAAATTCCTGTTGGGTGTGAAAGTAGAAACTCGCCCGATTACAACGGTACGTGTATTTTTTCCCTAGCCCATTCTGGTTAAGCGTTTGGAGCAGCAGAATTGCGAAAAATTTGTTGTCTTCTCAACCATTTCTTAGCTTCAAAGTCCCATATCTCGCGAACGGATTGACCAAACCCAAAAATTCCTGCTGCGTCTGAAAGTAGAAACTCGCCCGATTATAACGATATGCGTATTTTTTCCCTAGGCCATTCTGGTTAAGCGTTTGGAGCAGCAGAATTGCGAAAAATGTTTTGCCTTCTGAACAATTTCTTGGCTTCAAACTCCCATATCTCGCGAACGGATTGACCTAACCAAAAAATTCCTATTGCATCTGAAAGTAGAAACTCGCCCGATTACAACGGTATGTGTATTTTTTCCCTAGGCCATTCTGGTTAAGCGTTTGGAGCAGCAGAATTGCGAAAAATTTTTTGCCTTCTCAACCATTTCTTGGCTTCAAACTCCCATATCTCGCGAACGGATTGACTTAACCCAAAAATTCCTGTTGCATCTGAAAGTACAAACTCGCCCGATTACAGCGGTATGTGTATTTTTTCCCTAGGCCATTCTGGTTAAGCGTTTCGAGCAGCAAAATTGCGAAAAATTTTTTGCCTTCTCAACCATTTCTTGGCTTCAAACTCCCATATCTCGCGAACGGATTGACCTAACCCAAAAATTCCTGTTGCATCTGAAAGTAGAAACTCGCCCGATTACAGCGGTATGTATATTTTTTCCCTAGGCCATTCTGGTTAAGCGTTTGGAGCGGCAGAATTGCGAAAAATTTTTTGCCTTCTCAACCATTTCTTGGCTTCAAACTCCCATATCTTGCGAACGGATTGACCTAACCCAAAAATTCCTGTTGCATCTGAAAGTAGAAACTCGCCCGATTACAACGGTATGTGTATTTTTTCCATAGGCTATTCTGGTTAAGCGTTTGGAGCAGCAGAATTGCGAAAAATTTTTTGTCTTCTCAACCATTTCTTGGCTTCAAACTCCCATATCTCGCGGACGGATTGACCTAACCCAAAAATTCCTGTTGCGTGTGAAAGTAGAAACTCGCCCGATTACAACGGTACGTGTATTTTTTCCCTAGCCCATTCTGGTTAAGCGTTTGGAGCAGCACAATTGCGAAAAATTTGTTGTCTTCTCAACCATTTCTTAGCTTCAAAGTCCCATATCTCGCGAACGGATTGACCAAACCCAAAAATTCCTGCTGCGTCTGAAAGTAGAAACTCGCCCGATTATAGCGATATGCGTATTTTTTCCCTAGGCCATTCTGGTTAAGCGTTTGGAGCAGCAGAATTGCGAAAAATGTTTTGCCTTCTCAACAATTTCTTGGCTTCAAACTCCCATATCTCGCGAACGGATTGACCTAACCCAAAAATTCCTATTGCATCTGAAAGTAGAAACTCGCCCGATTACAACGGTATGTGTATTTTTTCCCTAGGCCATTCTGGTTAAGCGTTTGGAGCAGCAGAATTGCGAAAAATTTTTTGCCTTCTCAACCATTTCTTGGCTTCAAACTCCCATATCTCGCGAACGGATTGACTTAACCCAAAAATTCCTGTTGCATCTGAAAGTACAAACTCGCCCGATTACAGCGGTATGTGTATTTTTTCCATAGGCCATTCTGGTTAAGCGTTTGGAGCAGCAGAATTGCGAAAAATTTTTTGTCTTCTCAACCATTTCTTAGCTTCAAAGTCCCATATCTCGCGAACGGATTGACCAAACCCAAAAATTCCTGCTGCGTCTGAAAGCAGAAACTCGCCCGATTATAACGATATGCGCATTTTTTCCCTAGGCCATTCTGGTTAAGCGTTTGGAGCAGCAGAATTGCGAAAAATTTTTTGCCTTCTCAACCATTCTTGTGTTCAAACTCCCATATCTCGCGGACGGATTGACCTAACCAAAAAATTCCTATTGCGTCTGAAAGTAGAAACTCGCCCGATTACAACGGTATGTGTATTTTTTCCCTAGACCATTCTGGTTAAGCGTTTGGAGCTGCGGAATTGCGAATAATTTTTTGCCTTCTCAACCATTTCTTCGCTTCAAACTCCCATATCTCGCGAACGGATTGACCTAACCTAAAAATTCCTATTGCATCTGAAAGTAGAAACTCGCCCCATTACAGCGGTATGTGTATTTTTTCCCTAGGCCATTCTGGTTATGCGTTTGGAGCAGCAGAAATGCGAAAAAATTTTTGCCTTCTCAACCATTTCTTGTCCTCAAACTCCCAAATCTCGCGAACGGGTTGACCTAACCCAAAAATTTCTATTGCATCTGAAAGTAGAAACTCGCCCGATTATAAAGGTATGTGTATTTTTTCCCTAGGCCATTCTGGTTAAGCGTTTGGAGCAGCAGAATTGCGAAAAATTTTTTGCCTTCTCAACCATTTCTTAGCTTCAAACTCCCAAATCTCGCGAACGGATTGACGTAACCCAAAAATTCCTATTGCATCTGAAAGTAGAAACTCGCCCGATTACAACGATATGCGTATTTTTTCCCTAGGGCATTCTGGTTAAGCGTTTGGAGCAGCAGAATTGCAAAAAATGTTTTACCTTCTCAACCATTTCTTGGTTTCAAACTCCCATATCTCGCGAACGGATTGACCTAACCCAAAAATTCCTATTGCATCTGAAAGTAGAAACTCGCCCGATTACAGGGGTATGTGTATTTTTTCCCTAGGCAATTCTGGTTAAGCGTTTGGAGCAGCAGAATTGCGAAAAATTTTTTGCCTTCTCAACCATTTCTTGGCTTCAAACTCCCATACATCGCGAACGGATTGACCTAACCCAAAAATTCCTGTTGCACCTGAAAGTAGAAACTCGCCGATTACAACGGTATGTGTATTTTTTCCCTAGGCGATTCTGGTTAAGCGTTTGGAGCAGCAGAATTGCGAAAAATTTTTTGCCTTCTCAACCATTTCTTGGCTTCAAACTCCCATATCACGCGAACGGATTGACCTAACCCAAAAGTTCCTGTTGCGTCTGAAAGTAGAAACTCGCCCGATTACAACGGTATGTGTATTTTTTCCCTAGGCCATTCTAGTTAAGCGTTTGGAGCAGCAGTAGTGCGAACAATTTGTTGTCTTCTTTACCATTTCTTAGCTTCAAACTCCCATATCTCGCGAACGGATTGACCTAACCCAAAAATTCCTGTTGCATCTGAAAGAAGAAACTCGCCCGATTACAACGGTATGTGTATTTTTTCCCTAGGCCATTCTGGTTAAGCGTTTGAAGCAGCAGAATAGCGAATAATTTTTTGCCTTCTCAACCATTTCTTGGCTTCAAACTCCCATATCTCGCGAACGGATTGACCTAACCCAAAAATTCCTGTTGCATCTGAAAGAAGAAACTCGCCCGATTACAACGGTATGTGTATTTTTTCCCTAGGCCATTCTGGTCAAGCGTTTGAAGCAGCAGAATAGCGAACAATTTTTTGCCTTCTCAACCATTTCTTGGCTTCAAACTCCCATATCTCGCGAACGGATTGACCTAACCCAAAAATTCCTGTTGCGTCTGAAAGTAGAAACTCGCCCGATTACAACGCTATGTGTATTTTTTCCCTAGGCCATTCTGGTTAAGCGTTTGGAGCAGCAGAATTGCGAAAAATTTTTTGCCTTCTCAACAATTTCTTGGCTTCAAACTCCCATATCTCGCGAACGGATTGACCTAACCCAAAAATTCCTATTGCATCTGAAAGTAGAAACTCGCCCGATTACAACGGTATGTGTATTTTTTCCCTAGGCCATTCTGGTTAAGCGTTTGGAGCAGCAGAATTGCGAAAAATTTTTTGCCTTCTCAACCATTTCTTGGCTTCAAACTCCCATATCTCGCGAACGGATTGACTTAACCCAAAAATTCCTGTTGCATCTGAAAGTACAAACTCGCCCGATTACAGCGGTATGTGTATTTTTTCCATAGGCCATTCTGGTTAAGCGTTTGGAGCAGCAGAATTGCGAAAAATTTTTTGTCTTCTCAACCATTTCTTAGCTTCAAAGTCCCATATCTCGCGAACGGATTGACCAAACCCAAAAATTCCTGCTGCGTCTGAAAGCAGAAACTCGCCCGATTATAACGATATGCGCATTTTTTCCCTAGGCCATTCTGGTTAAGCGTTTGGAGCAGCAGAATTGCGAAAAATTTTTTGCCTTCTCAACCATTCTTGTGTTCAAACTCCCATATCTCGCGGACGGATTGACCTAACCAAAAAATTCCTATTGCGTCTGAAAGTAGAAACTCGCCCGATTACAACGGTATGTGTATTTTTTCCCTAGACCATTCTGGTTAAGCGTTTGGAGCTGCGGAATTGCGAATAATTTTTTGCCTTCTCAACCATTTCTTCGCTTCAAACTCCCATATCTCGCGAACGGATTGACCTAACCTAAAAATTCCTATTGCATCTGAAAGTAGAAACTCGCCCCATTACAGCGGTATGTGTATTTTTTCCCTAGGCCATTCTGGTTATGCGTTTGGAGCAGCAGAAATGCGAAAAAATTTTTGCCTTCTCAACCATTTCTTGTCCTCAAACTCCCAAATCTCGCGAACGGGTTGACCTAACCCAAAAATTTCTATTGCATCTGAAAGTAGAAACTCGCCCGATTATAAAGGTATGTGTATTTTTTCCCTAGGCCATTCTGGTTAAGCGTTTGGAGCAGCAGAATTGCGAAAAATTTTTTGCCTTCTCAACCATTTCTTAGCTTCAAACTCCCAAATCTCGCGAACGGATTGACGTAACCCAAAAATTCCTATTGCATCTGAAAGTAGAAACTCGCCCGATTACAACGATATGCGTATTTTTTCCCTAGGGCATTCTGGTTAAGCGTTTGGAGCAGCAGAATTGCAAAAAATGTTTTACCTTCTCAACCATTTCTTGGTTTCAAACTCCCATATCTCGCGAACGGATTGACCTAACCCAAAAATTCCTATTGCATCTGAAAGTAGAAACTCGCCCGATTACAGGGGTATGTGTATTTTTTCCCTAGGCAATTCTGGTTAAGCGTTTGGAGCAGCAGAATTGCGAAAAATTTTTTGCCTTCTCAACCATTTCTTGGCTTCAAACTCCCATACATCGCGAACGGATTGACCTAACCCAAAAATTCCTGTTGCACCTGAAAGTAGAAACTCGCCGATTACAACGGTATGTGTATTTTTTCCCTAGGCGATTCTGGTTAAGCGTTTGGAGCAGCAGAATTGCGAAAAATTTTTTGCCTTCTCAACCATTTCTTGGCTTCAAACTCCCATATCACGCGAACGGATTGACCTAACCCAAAAGTTCCTGTTGCGTCTGAAAGTAGAAACTCGCCCGATTACAACGGTATGTGTATTTTTTCCCTAGGCCATTCTAGTTAAGCGTTTGGAGCAGCAGTAGTGCGAACAATTTGTTGTCTTCTTTACCATTTCTTAGCTTCAAACTCCCATATCTCGCGAACGGATTGACCTAACCCAAAAATTCCTGTTGCATCTGAAAGAAGAAACTCGCCCGATTACAACGGTATGTGTATTTTTTCCCTAGGCCATTCTGGTTAAGCGTTTGAAGCAGCAGAATAGCGAATAATTTTTTGCCTTCTCAACCATTTCTTGGCTTCAAACTCCCATATCTCGCGAACGGATTGACCTAACCCAAAAATTCCTGTTGCATCTGAAAGAAGAAACTCGCCCGATTACAACGGTATGTGTATTTTTTCCCTAGGCCATTCTGGTCAAGCGTTTGAAGCAGCAGAATAGCGAACAATTTTTTGCCTTCTCAACCATTTCTTGGCTTCAAACTCCCATATCTCGCGAACGGATTGACCTAACCCAAAAATTCCTGTTGCGTCTGAAAGTAGAAACTCGCCCGATTACAACGCTATGTGTATTTTTTCCCTAGGCCATTCTGGTTAAGCGTTTGGAGCAGCAGAATTGCGAAAAATTTTTAGCCTTCTCAACCATTTCTTGGTTCCAAAGTCCCATATCTCGCGAACGAATTGACCTAACCCAAAAATTCCTATTGCATCTGAAAGTAGAAACTCGCCCGATTACAGCGGTATGTGTATTTTTTCCCTAGGCCATTCTGGTTAAGCGTTTGGAGCAGCAGAAGTGCGAAAAATTTGTTGCCTTCTCAACCATTTCTTGGCTTCAAACTCCCATATCTCGCGAACGGATTGACCCAACCCAAAAATTCCTATTGCATCTGAAAGTAGAAACTCGCCCGATTACAGCGGTATGTGTATTTTTTCCCTAGGCCATTCTGGTTAAGCGTTTGGAGCAGCAGAATTGCGAAAAATTTTTTGGCTTCTCAACCATTTCTTGGCTTCAAACTCCCATATCTCGCGAACGGATTGACCTAACCCAAATATTCCTGTCGCATCTGAAAGTAGAAACTCGCCCGATTACAACGGTATGTGTATATTTTCCATAGGCCATTCTGGTTAAGCGTTTGGAGCAGCAGAATTGCGAAAAATCTTTTGTCTTCTCAACCATTTCTTGGCTTCAAACTCCCATATCTCGCGGACGGATTGACCTAACCCAAAAATTCCTGTTGCGTGTGAAAGTAGAAACTCGCCCGATTACAACGGTACGTGTATTTTTTCCCTAGCCCATTCTGGTTAAGCGTTTGGAGCAGCAGAAGTGCGAAAAATTTGTTGCCTTCTCAACCATTTCTTGGCTTCAAACTCCCATATCTCGCGAACGGATTGACCCAACCCAAAAATTCCTATTGCATCTGAAAGTAGAAACTCGCCCGATTACAGCGGTATGTGTATTTTTTCCCTAGGCCATTCTGGTTAAGCGTTTGGAGCAGCAGAATTGCGAAAAATTTTTTGGCTTCTCAACCATTTCTTGGCTTCAAACTCCCATATCTCGCGAACGGATTGACCTAACCCAAATATTCCTGTCGCATCTGAAAGTAGAAACTCGCCCGATTACAACGGTATGTGTATATTTTCCATAGGCCATTCTGGTTAAGCGTTTGGAGCAGCAGAATTGCGAAAAATCTTTTGTCTTCTCAACCATTTCTTGGCTTCAAACTCCCATATCTCGCGGACGGATTGACCTAACCCAAAAATTCCTGTTGCGTGTGAAAGTAGAAACTCGCCCGATTACAACGGTACGTGTATTTTTTCCCTAGCCCATTCTGGTTAAGCGTTTGGAGCAGCAGAATTGCGAAAAATGTTTTGCCTTCTCAACCATTTCTTGGCTTCAAACTCCCATATATCGCGAACGGATTGACCTAACCCAAAAATTCCTGTTGCATCTGAAAGTAGAAACTCGCCCGATTACAACGGTATGTGTATTTTTTCCATAGGCTATTCTGGTTAAGCGTTTGGAGCAGCAGAATTGCGAAAAATTTTTTGCCTTCTCAACCATTTCTTGGCTTCAAACTCCCATATATCGCGAACGGATTGACCTAACCCAAAAATTCCTGTTGCACCTGAAAGTAGAAACTCGCCGATTACAACGGTATGTGTATTTTTTCCCTAGGCCATTCTGGTTAAGCGTTTGGAGCAGCAGAATTGCGAAAAATTTTTTGCCTTCTCAACCATTTCTTGGCTTCAAACTCCCATATCACGCGAACGGATTGACCTAACCCAAAAGTTCCTGTTGCGTCTGAAAGTAGAAACTCGCCCGATTACAACGGTATGTGTATTTTTTCCCTAGGCCATTCTAGTTAAGCGTTTGGAGCAGCAGTAGTGCGAACAATTTGTTGTCTTCTTTACCATTTCTTAGCTTCAAACTCCCATATCTCGCGAACGGATTGACCTAACCCAAAAATTCCTGTTGCATCTGAAAGAAGAAACTCGCCCGATTACAGCGGTATGTGTATTTTTTCCCTAGGCCATTCTGGTTAAGCGTTTGAAGCAGCAGAATAGCGAATAATTTTTTGCCTTCTCAACCATTTCTTGGCTTCAAACTCCCATATCTCGCGAACGGATTGACCTAACCCAAAAATTCCTGTTGCATCTGAAAGAAGAAACTCGCCCGATTACAACGGTATGTGTATTTTTTCCCTAGGCCATTCTGGTCAAGCGTTTGAAGCAGCAGAATAGCGAACAATTTTTTGCCTTCTCAACCATTTCTTGGCTTCAAACTCCCATATCTCGCGAACGGATTGACCTAACCCAAAAATTCCTGTTGCGTCTGAAAGTAGAAACTCGCCGATTACAACGGTATGTGTATTTTTTCCCTAGGCCATTCTGGTTAAGCGTTTGGAGCAGCAGAATTGCGAAAAATTTTTTGCCTTCTCAACCATTTCTTGGCTTCAAACTCCCATACCACGCGAACGGATTGACCTAACCCAAAAGTTCCTGTTGCGTCTGAAAGTAGAAACTCGCCCGATTACAACGGTATGTGTATTTTTTCCCTAGGCCATTCTAGTTAAGCGTTTGGAGCAGCAGTAGTGCGAACAATTTGTTGTCTTCTTTACCATTTCTTAGCTTCAAACTCCCATATCTCGCGAACGGATTGACCTAACCCAAAAATTCCTGTTGCATCTGAAAGAAGAAACTCGCCCGATTACAACGGTATGTGTATTTTTTCCCTAGGCCATTCTGGTTATGCGTTTGGAGCAGCAGAAATGCGAACAAATTTTTGCCTTCTCAACCATTTCTTGTCCTCAAACTGCCAAATCTCGCGAACGGGTTGACCTAACCCAAAAATTTCTATTGCATCTGAAAGTAGAAACTCGCCCGATTACAACGATATGCGTATTTTTTCCCTAGGGCATTCTGGTTAAGCGTTTGGAGCAGCAGAATTGCAAAAAATGTTTTACCTTCTCAACCATTTCTTGGCTTCAAACTCCCATATCTCGCGAACGGATTGACCTAACCCAAAAATTCCTATTGCATCTGAAAGTAGAAACTCGCCCGATTACAGGGGTATGTGTATTTTTTCCCTAGGCAATTCTGGTTAAGCGTTTGGAGCAGCAGAATTGCGAAAAATTTTTTGCCTTCTCAACCATTTCTTGGCTTCAAACTCCCATATATCGCGAACGGATTGACCTAACCCAAAAATTCCTGTTGCACCTGAAAGTAGAAACTCGCCGATTACAACGGTATGTGTATTTTTTCCCTAGGCCATTCTGGTTAAGCGTTTGGAGCAGCAGAATTGCGAAAAATTTTTTGCCTTCTCAACCATTTCTTGGCTTCAAACTCCCATATCACGCGAACGGATTGACCAAACCCAAAAGTTCCTGTTGCGTCTGAAAGTAGAAACTCGCCCGATTACAACGGTATGTGTATTTTTTCCCTAGGCCATTCTAGTTAAGCGTTTGGAGCAGCAGTAGTGCGAACAATTTGTTGTCTTCTTTACCATTTCTTAGCTTCAAACTCCCATATCTCGCGAACGGATTGACCTAACCCAAAAATTCCTGTTGCATCTGAAAGAAGAAACTCGCCGGATTACAACGGTATGTGTATTTTTTCCCTAGGCCATTCTGGTTAAGCGTTTGAAGCAGCAGAATAGAGAATAATTGTTTGCCTTCTCAACCATTTCTTGGCTTCAAACTCCCATATCTCGCGAACGGATTGACCTAACCCAAAAATTCCTGTTGCGTCTGAAAGTAGAAACTCGCCCGATTACAACGCTATGTGTATTTTTTCCCTAGGCCATTCTGGTTAAGCGTTTGGAGCAGCAGAATTGCGAAAAATTTTTAGCCTTCTCAACCATTTCTTGGCTCCAAAGTCCCATATCTCGCGAACGAATTGACCTAACCCAAAAATTCCTATTGCATCTGAAAGTAGAAACTCGCCCGATTACAGCGGTATGTGTATTTTTTCCCTAGGCCATTCTGGTTAAGCGTTTGGAGCAGCAGAAGTGCGAAAAATTTGTTGCCTTCTCATCCATTTCTTGGCTTCAAACTCCCATATCTCGCGAACGGATTGACCTAACCCAAAAATTCCTATTGCATCTGAAAGTAGAAACTCGCCCGATTACAGCGGTATGTGTATTTTTTCCCTAGGCCATTCTGGTTAAGCGTTTGGAGCAGCAGAATTGCGAAAAATTTTTTGGCTTCTCAACCATTTCTTGGCTTCAAACTCCCATATCTCGCGAACGGATTGACCTAACCCAAATATTCCTGTCGCATCTGAAAGTAGAAACTCGCCCGATTACAACGGTATGTGTATATTTTCCATAGGCCATTCTGGTTAAGCGTTTGGAGCAGCAGAATTGCGAAAAATCTTTTGTCTTCTCAACCATTTCTTGGCTTCAAACTCCCATATCTCGCGGACGGATTGACCTAACCCAAAAATTCCTGTTGCGTGTGAAAGTAGAAACTCGCCCGATTACAACGGTACGTGTATTTTTTCCCTAGCCCATTCTGGTTAAGCGTTTGGAGCAGCAGAATTGCGAAAAATTTGTTGTCTTCTCAACCATTTCTTAGCTTCAAAGTCCCATATCTCGCGAACGGATTGACCAAACCCAAAAATTCCTGTTGCGTGTGAAAGTAGAAACTCGCCCGATTACAGCGGTATGTTTATTTTTTCCCTAGGCCATTCTGGTTAAGCGTTTGGAGCAGCAGAATTGCGAAAAATGTTTTGCCTTCTCAACCATTTCTTGGCTTCAAACTCCCATATCTCGCGAACGGATTGGCCTAACCCAAAAATTCCTATTGCATCTGAAAGTAGAAACTCGCCCGATTACAACGGTATGTGTATTATTTCCCTAGGCCATTCTGGTTAAGCGTTTGGAGCAACAGAATTGCAAAAATTTTTTGCCTTCTCAACCATTTCTTGGCTTCAAACTCCCATATCTCGCGAACGGATTGACTTAACCCAAAAATTCCTGTTGCATCTGAAAGTACAAACTCGCCCGATTACAGCGGTATGTGTATTTTTTCCCTAGGCCATTCTGGTTAAGCGTTTCGAGCAGCAAAATTGCGAAAAATTTTTTGCCTTCTCAACCATTTCTTGGCTTCAAACTCCCATATATCGCGAACGGATTGACCTAACCCAAAAATTCCTGTTGCACCTGAAAGTAGAAACTCGCCGATTACAACGGTATGTGTATTTTTTCCCTAGGCCATTCTGGTTAAGCGTTTGGAGCAGCAGAATTGCGAAAAATTTTTTGCCTTCTCAACCATTTCTTGGCTTCAAACTCCCATATCACGCGAACGGATTGACCTAACCCAAAAGTTCCTGTTGCGTCTGAAAGTAGAAACTCGCCCGATTACAACGGTATGTGTATTTTTTCCCTAGGCCTTTCTAGTTAAGCGTTTGGAGCAGCAGTAGTGCGAACAATTTGTTGTCTTCTTTACCATTTCTTAGCTTCAAACTCCCATATCTCGCGAACGGATTGACCTAACCCAAAAATTCCTGTTGCATCTGAAAGAAGAAACTCGCCCGATTACAACGGTATATGTATTTTTTCCCTAGGCCATTCTGGTTAAGCGTTTGGAGCAGCAGAATAGCGAATAATTTTTTGCCTTCTCAACCATTTCTTCGCTTCAAACTCCCATATCTCGCGAACGGATTGACCTAACCTAAAAGTTCCTATTGCATCTGAAAGTAGAAACTCGCCCCATTACAACGGTATGTGTATTTTTTCCCTAGGCCATTCTGGTTATGCGTTTGGAGCAGCAGAAATGCGAACAAATTTTTGCCTTCTCAACCATTTCTTGTCCTCAAACTGCCAAATCTCGCGAACGGGTTGACCTAACCCAAAAATTTCTATTGCATCTGAAAGTAGAAACTCGCCCGATTACAACGATATGCGTATTTTTTCCCTAGGGCATTCTGGTTAAGCGTTTGGAGCAGCAGAATTGCAAAAAATGTTTTACCTTCTCAACCATTTCTTGGCTTCAAACTCCCATATCTCGCGAACGGATTGACCTAACCCAAAAATTCCTATTGCATCTGAAAGTAGAAACTCGCCCGATTACAGGGGTATGTGTATTTTTTCCCTAGGCAATTCTGGTTAAGCGTTTGGAGCAGCAGAATTGCGAAAAATTTTTTGCCTTCTCAACCATTTCTTGGCTTCAAACTCCCATATATCGCGAACGGATTGACCTAACCCAAAAATTCCTGTTGCACCTGAAAGTAGAAACTCGCCGATTACAACGGTATGTGTATTTTTTCCCTAGGCCAGTCTGGTTAAGCGTTTGGAGCAGCAGAATTGCGAAAAATTTTTTGCCTTCTCAACCATTTCTTGGCTTCAAACTCCCATATCACGCGAACGGATTGACCTAACCCAAAAGTTCCTGTTGCGTCTGAAAGTAGAAACTCGCCCGATTACAACGGTATGTGTATTTTTTCCCTAGGCCATTCTAGTTAAGCGTTTGGAGCAGCAGTAGTGCGAACAATTTGTTGTCTTCTTTACCATTTCTTAGCTTCAAACTCCCATATCTCGCGAACGGATTGACCTAACCCAAAAATTCCTGTTGCATCTGAAAGAAGAAACTCGCCCGATTACAACGGTATGTGTATTTTTTCCCTAGGCCATTCTGGTTATGCGTTTGGAGCAGCAGAAATGCGAACAAATTTTTGCCTTCTCAACCATTTCTTGTCCTCAAACTGCCAAATCTCGGGAACGGGTTGACCTAACCCAAAAATTTCTATTGCATCTGAAAGTAGAAACTCGCCCGATTACAACGATATGCGTATTTTTTCCCTAGGGCATTCTGGTTAAGCGTTTGGAGCAGCAGAATTGCGAAAAATGTTTTACCTTCTCAACCATTTCTTGGCTTCAAACTCCCATATCTCGGGAACGGATTGACCTAACCCAAAAATTCCTATTGCATCTGAAAGTAGAAACTCGCCCGATTACAGGGGTATGTGTATTTTTTCCCTAGGCCATTCTAGTTAAGCGTTTGGAGCAGCAGTAGTGCGAACAATTTGTTGTCTTCTTTACCATTTCTTAGCTTCAAACTCCCATATCTCGCGAACGGATTGACCTAACCCAAAAATTCCTGTTGCATCTGAAAGAAGAAACTCGCCCGATTACAACGGTATGTGTATTTTTTCCCTAGGCCATTCTGGTTAAGCGTTTGAAGCAGCAGAATAGCGAATAATTTTTTGCCTTCTCAACCATTTCTTGGCTTCAAACTCCCATATCTCGCGAACGGATTGACCTAACCCAAAAATTCCGGTTGCATCTGAAAGAAGAAACTCGCCCGATTACAACGGTATGTGTATTTTTTCCCTAGGCCATTCTGGTCAAGCGTTTGAAGCAGCAGAATAGCGAACAATTTTTTGCCTTCTCAACCATTTCTTGGCTTCAAACTCCCATATCTCGCGAACGGATTGACCTAACCCAAAAATTCCTGTTGCGTCTGAAAGTAGAAACTCGCCGATTACAACGGTATGTGTATTTTTTCCCTAGGCCATTCTGGTTAAGCGTTTGGAGCAGCAGAATTGCGAAAAATTTTTTGCCTTCTCAACCATTTCTTGGCTTCAAACTCCCATATCACGCGAACGGATTGACCTAACCCAAAAGTTCCTGTTGCGTCTGAAAGTAGAAACTCGCCCGATTACAACGGTATGTGTATTTTTTTCCTAGGCCATTCTAGTTAAGCGTTTGGAGCAGCAGTAGTGCGAACAATTTGTTGTCTTCTTTACCATTTCTTAGCTTCAAACTCCCATATCTCGCGAACGGATTGACCTAACCCAAAAATTCCTGTTGCATCTGAAAGAAGAAACTCGCCCGATTACAACGGTATGTGTATTTTTTCCCTAGGCCATTCTGGTTATGCGTTTGGAGCAGCAGAAATGCGAACAAATTTTTGCCATCTCAACCATTTCTTGTCCTCAAACTGCCAAATCTCGCGAACGGATTGACCTAACCCAAAAATTCCTGTTGCGTCTGAAAGTAGAAACTCGCCCGATTACAACGCTATGTGTATTTTTTCCCTAGGCCATTCTGGTTAAGCGTTTGGAGCAGCAGAATTGCGAAAAATTTTTAGCCTTCTCAACCATTTCTTGGCTCCAAAGTCCCATATCTCGCGAACGAATTGACCTAACCCAAAAATTCCTATTGCATCTGAAAGTAGAAACTCGCCCGATTACAGCGGTATGTGTATTTTTTCCCTAGGCCATTCTGGTTAAGCGTTTGGAGCAGCAGAAGTGCGAAAAATTTGTTGCCTTCTCATCCATTTCTTGGCTTCAAACTCCCATATCTCGCGAACGGATTGACCTAACCCAAAAATTCCTATTGCATCTGAAAGTAGAAACTCGCCCGATTACAGGGGTATGTGTATTTTTTCCCTAGGCAATTCTGGTTAAGCGTTTGGAGCAGCAGAATTGCGAAAAATTTTTTGGCTTCTCAACCATTTCTTGGCTTCAAACTCCCATATCTCGCGAACGGATTGACCTAACCCAAATATTCCTGTCGCATCTGAAAGTAGAAACTCGCCCGATTACAACGGTATGTGTATATTTTCCATAGGCCATTCTGGTTAAGCGTTTGGAGCAGCAGAATTGCGAAAAATCTTTTGTCTTCTCAACCATTTCTTGGCTTCAAACTCCCATATCTCGCGGACGGATTGACCTAACCCAAAAATTCCTGTTGCGTGTGAAAGTAGAAACTCGCCCGATTACAACGGTACGTGTATTTTTTCCCTAGCCCATTCTGGTTAAGCGTTTGGAGCAGCAGAATTGCGAAAAATTTGTTGTCTTCTCAACCATTTCTTAGCTTCAAAGTCCCATATCTCGCGAACGGATTGACCAAACCCAAAAATTCCTATTGCATCTGAAAGTAGAAACTCGCCCGATTACAGCGGTATGTTTATTTTTTCCCTAGGCCATTCTGGTTAAGCGTTTGGAGCAGCAGAATTGCGAAAAATGTTTTGCCTTCTCAACCATTTCTTGGCTTCAAACTCCCATATCTCGCGAACGGATTGGCCTAACCCAAAAATTCCTATTGCATCTGAAAGTAGAAACTCGCCCGATTACAACGGTATGTGTATTATTTCCCTAGGCCATTCTGGTTAAGCGTTTGGAGCAACAGAATTGCAAAAATTTTTTGCCTTCTCAACCATTTCTTGGCTTCAAACTCCCATATCTCGCGAACGGATTGACTTAACCCAAAAATTCCTGTTGCATCTGAAAGTACAAACTCGCCCGATTACAGCGGTATGTGTATTTTTTCCCTAGGCCATTCTGGTTAAGCGTTTCGAGCAGCAAAATTGCGAAAAATTTTTTGCCTTCTCAACCATTTCTTGGCTTCAAACTCCCATATCTCGCGAACGGATTGACCTAACCCAAAAATTCCTGTTGCATCTGAAAGCAGAAACTCGCCCGATTACAGCGGTATGTATATTTTTTCCCTAGGCCATTCTGGTTAAGCGTTTGGAGCAGCAGAATTGCGAAAAATTTTTTGCCTTCTCAACCATTTCTTGGCTTCAAACTCCCATATCTCGCGAACGGATTGACCTAACCCAAAAATTCCTGTTGCATCTGAAAGTAGAAACTCGCCCGATTACAACGGTATGTGTATTTTTTCCATAGGCTATTCTGGTTAAGCGTTTGGAGCAGCAGAATTGCGAAAAATTTTTTGCCTTCTCAACCATTTCTTGGCTTCAAACTCCCATATATCGCGAACGGATTGACCTAACCCAAAAATTCCTGTTGCACCTGAAAGTAGAAACTCGCCGATTACAACGGTATGTGTATTTTTTCCCTAGGCCATTCTGGTTAAGCGTTTGGAGCAGCAGAATTGCGAAAAATTTTTTGCCTTCTCAACCATTTCTTGGCTTCAAACTCCCATATCACGCGAACGGATTGACCTAACCCAAAAGTTCCTGTTGCGTCTGAAAGTAGAAACTCGCCCGATTACAACGGTATGTGTATTTTTTCCCTAGGCCTTTCTAGTTAAGCGTTTGGAGCAGCAGTAGTGCGAACAATTTGTTGTCTTCTTTACCATTTCTTAGCTTCAAACTCCCATATCTCGCGAACGGATTGACCTAACCCAAAAATTCCTGTTGCATCTGAAAGAAGAAACTCGCCCGATTACAACGGTATATGTATTTTTTCCCTAGGCCATTCTGGTTAAGCGTTTGGAGCAGCAGAATAGCGAATAATTTTTTGCCTTCTCAACCATTTCTTCGCTTCAAACTCCCATATCTCGCGAACGGATTGACCTAACCTAAAAATTCCTATTGCATCTGAAAGTAGAAACTCGCCCCATTACAACGGTATGTGTATTTTTTCCCTAGGCCATTCTGGTTATGCGTTTGGAGCAGCAGAAATGCGAACAAATTTTTGCCTTCTCAACCATTTCTTGTCCTCAAACTGCCAAATCTCGCGAACGGGTTGACCTAATCTAAAAATTTCTATTGCATCTGAAAGTAGAAACTCGCCCGATTACAACGATATGCGTATTTTTTCCCTAGGGCATTCTGGTTAAGCGTTTGGAGCAGCAGAATTGCAAAAAATGTTTTACCTTCTCAACCATTTCTTGGCTTCAAACTCCCATATCTCGCGAACGGATTGACCTAACCCAAAAATTCCTATTGCATCTGAAAGTAGAAACTCGCCCGATTACAGGGGTATGTGTATTTTTTCCCTAGGCAATTCTGGTTAAGCGTTTGGAGCAGCAGAATTGCGAAAAATTTTTTGCCTTCTCAACCATTTCTTGGCTTCAAACTCCCATATATCGCGAACGGATTGACCTAACCCAAAAATTCCTGTTGCACCTGAAAGTAGAAACTCGCCGATTACAACGGTATGTGTATTTTTTCCCTAGGCCATTCTGGTTAAGCGTTTGGAGCAGCAGAATTGCGAAAAATTTTTTGCCTTCTCAACCATTTCTTGGCTTCAAACTCCCATATCACGCGAACGGATTGACCTAACCCAAAAGTTCCTGTTGCGTCTGAAAGTAGAAACTCGCCCGATTACAACGGTATGTGTATTTTTTCCCTAGGCCATTCTAGTTAAGCGTTTGGAGCAGCAGTAGTGCGAACAATTTGTTGTCTTCTTTACCATTTCTTAGCTTCAAACTCCCATATCTCGCGAACGGATTGACCTAACCCAAAAATTCCTGTTGCATCTGAAAGAAGAAACTCGCCCGATTACAACGGTATGTGTATTTTTTCCCTAGGCCATTCTGGTTAAGCGTTTGAAGCAGCAGAATAGCGAATAATTTTTTGCCTTCTCAACCATTTCTTGGCTTCAAACTCCCATATCTCGCGAACGGATTGACCTATCCCAAAAATTCCTGTTGCATCTGAAAGAAGAAACTCGCCCGATTACAACGGTATGTGTATTTTTTCCCTAGGCCATTCTGGTCAAGCGTTTGAAGCAGCAGAATAGCGAACAATTTTTTGCCTTCTCAACCATTTCTTGGCTTCAAACTCCCATATCTCGCGAACGGATTGACCTAACCCAAAAATTCCTGTTGCGTCTGAAAGTAGAAACTCGCCGATTACAACGGTATGTGTATTTTTTCCCTAAGCCATTCTGGTTAAGCGTTTGGAGCAGCAGAATTGCGAAAAATTTTTTGCCTTCTCAACCATTTCTTGGCTTCAAACTCCCATATCACGCGAACGGATTGACCTAACCCAAAAGTTCCTGTTGCGTCTGAAAGTAGAAACTCGCCCGATTACAACGGTATGTGTATTTTTTCCCTAGGCCATTCTAGTTAAGCGTTTGGAGCAGCAGTAGTGCGAACAATTTGTTGTCTTCTTTACCATTTCTTAGCTTCAAACTCCCATATCTCGCGAACGGATTGACCTAACCCAAAAATTCCTGTTGCATCTGAAAGAAGAAACTCGCCCGATTACAACGGTATGTGTATTTTTTCCCTAGGCCATTCTGGTTATGCGTTTGGAGCAGCAGAAATGCGAACAAATTTTTGCCTTCTCAACCATTTCTTGTCCTCAAACTGCCAAATCTCGCGAACGGGTTGACCTAACCCAAAAATTTCTATTGCATCTGAAAGTAGAAACTCGCCCGATTACAACGATATGCGTATTTTTTCCCTAGGGCATTCTGGTTAAGCGTTTGGAGCAGCAGAATTGCAAAAAATGTTTTACCTTCTCAACCATTTCTTGGCTTCAAACTCCCATATCTCGGGAACGGATTGACCTAACCCAAAAATTCCTATTGCATCTGAAAGTAGAAACTCGCCCGATTACAGGGGTATGTGTATTTTTTCCCTAGGCAATTCTGGTTAAGCGTTTGGAGCAGCAGAATTGCGAAAAATTTTTTGCCTTCTCAACCATTTCTTGGCTTCAAACTCCCATATATCGCGAACGGATTGACCTAACCCAAAAATTCCTGTTGCACCTGAAAGTAGAAACTCGCCGATTACAACGGTATGTGTATTTTTTCCCTAGGCCATTCTGGTTAAGCGTTTGGAGCAGCAGAATTGCGAAAAATTTTTTGCCTTCTCAACCATTTCTTGGCTTCAAACTCCCATATCACGCGAACGGATTGACCTAACCCAAAAGTTCCTGTTGCGTCTGAAAGTAGAAACTCGCCCGATTACAACGGTATGTGTATTTTTTCCCTAGGCCATTCTAGTTAAGCGTTTGGAGCAGCAGTAGTGCGAACAATTTGTTGTCTTCTTTACCATTTCTTAGCTTCAAACTCCCATATCTCGCGAACGGATTGACCTAACCCAAAAATTCCTGTTGCATCTGAAAGAAGAAACTCGCCCCATTACAACGGTATGTGTATTTTTTCCCTAGGCCATTCTGGTTAAGCGTTTGAAGCAGCAGAATAGCGAATAATTTTTTGCCTTCTCAACCATTTCTTGGCTTCAAACTCCCATATCTCGCGAACGGATTGACCTAACCCAAAAATTCCTGTTGCATCTGAAAGAAGAAACTCGCCCGATTACAACGGTATGTGTATTTTTTCCCTAGGCCATTCTGGTTATGCGTTTGGAGCAGCAGAAATGCGAACAAATTTTTGCCTTCTCAACCATTTCTTGTCCTCAAACTGCCAAATCTCGCGAACGGGTTGACCTAACCCAAAAATTTCTATTGCATCTGAAAGTAGAAACTCGCCCGATTACAACGATATGCGTATTTTTTCCCTAGGGCATTCTGGTTAAGCGTTTGGAGCAGCAGAATTGCAAAAAATGTTTTACCTTCTCAACCATTTCTTGGCTTCAAACTCCCATATCTCGGGAACGGATTGACCTAACCCAAAAATTCCTATTGCATCTGAAAGTAGAAACTCGCCCGATTACAGGGGTATGTGTATTTTTTCCCTAGGCAATTCTGGTTAAGCGTTTGGAGCAGCAGAATTGCGAAAAATTTTTTGCCTTCTCAACCATTTCTTGGCTTCAAACTCCCATATATCGCGAACGGATTGACCTAACCCAAAAATTCCTGTTGCACCTGAAAGTAGAAACTCGCCGATTACAACGGTATGTGTATTTTTTCCCTAGGCCATTCTGGTTAAGCGTTTGGAGCAGCAGAATTGCGAAAAATTTTTTGCCTTCTCAACCATTTCTTGGCTTCAAACTCCCATATCACGCGAACGGATTGACCTAACCCAAAAGTTCCTGTTGCGTCTGAAAGTAGAAACTCGCCCGATTACAACGGTATGTGTATTTTTTCCCTAGGCCATTCTAGTTAAGCGTTTGGAGCAGCAGTAGTGCGAACAATTTGTTGTCTTCTTTACCATTTCTTAGCTTCAAACTCCCATATCTCGCGAACGGATTGACCTAACCCAAAAATTCCTGTTGCATCTGAAAGAAGAATCTCGCCCGATTACAACGGTATGTGTATTTTTTCCCTAGGCCATTCTGGTTAAGCGTTTGAAGCAGCAGAATAGCGAATAATTTTTTGCCTTCTCAACCATTTCTTGGCTTCAAACTCCCATATCTCGCGAACGGATTGACCTAACCCAAAAATTCCTGTTGCATCTGAAAGAAGAAACTCGCCCGATTACAACGGTATGTGTATTTTTTCCCTAGGCCATTCTGGTCAAGCGTTTGAAGCAGCAGAATAGCGAACAATTTTTTGCCTTCTCAACCATTTCTTGGCTTCAAACTCCCATATCTCGCGAACGGATTGACCTAACCCAAAAATTCCTGTTGCGTCTGAAAGTAGAAACTCGCCCGATTACAACGCTATGTGTATTTTTTCCCTAGGCCATTCTGGTTAAGCGTTTGGAGCAGCAGAATTGCGAAAAATTTTTTGCCTTCTCAACCATTTCTTGGCTCCAAAGTCCCATATCTCGCGAACGAATTGACCTAACCCAAAAATTCCTATTGCATCTGAAAGTAGAAACTCGCCCGATTACAGCGGTATGTGTATTTTTTCCCTATGCCATTCTGGTTAAGCGTTTGGAGCAGCAGAAGTGCGAAAAATTTGTTGCCTTCTCAACCATTTCTTGGCTTCAAACTCCCATATCACGCGAACGGATTGACCTAACCCAAAAATTCCTATTGCATCTGAAAGTAGAAACTCGCCCGATTACAGCGGTATGTGTATTTTTTCCCTAGGCCATTCTGGTTAAGCGTTTGGAGCAGCAGAATTGCGAAAAATTTTTTGGCTTCTCAACCATTTCTTGGCTTCAAACTCCCATATCTCGCGAACGGATTGACCTAACCCAAATATTCCTGTCGCATCTGAAAGTAGAAACTCGCCCGATTACAACGGTATGTGTATTTTTTCCATAGGCCATTCTGGTTAAGCGTTTGGAGCAGCAGAATTGCGAAAAATCTTTTGTCTTCTCAACCATTTCTTGGCGTCAAACTCCCATATCTCGCGGACGGATTGACCTAACCCAAAAATTCCTGTTGCGTGTGAAAGTAGAAACTCGCCCGATTACAACGGTACGTGTATTTTTTCCCTAGCCCATTCTGGTTAAGCGTTTGGAGCAGCAGAATTGCGAAAAATTTGTTGTCTTCTCAACCATTTCTTAGCTTCAAAGTCCCATATCTCGCGAACGGATTGACCAAACCCAAAAATTCCTATTGCATCTGAAAGTAGAAACTCGCCCG
Organism: Ptiloglossa arizonensis; assembly: GCF_051014685.1. Lineage (NCBI taxonomy): Eukaryota > Metazoa > Arthropoda > Insecta > Hymenoptera > Colletidae > Ptiloglossa > Ptiloglossa arizonensis. The sequence goes on along the minus strand of NW_027479026.1, from coordinate 227,935 downwards.
ATTACAGCGGTATGTTTATTTTTTCCCTAGGCCATTCTGGTTAAGCGTTTGGAGCAGCAGAATTGCGAAAAATGTTTTGCCTTCTCAACCATTTCTTGGCTTCAAACTCCCATATCTCGCGAACGGATTGACCTAACCCAAAAATTCCTATTGCATCTGAAAGTAGAAACTCGCCCGATTACAACGGTATGTGTATTATTTCCCTAGGCCATTCTGGTTAAGCGTTTGGAGCAACAGAATTGCAAAAATTTTTTGCCTTCTCAACCATTTCTTGGCTTCAAACTCCCATATCTCGCGAACGGATTGACTTAACCCAAAAATTCCTGTTGCATCTGAAAGTACAAACTCGCCCGATTACAGCGGTATGCGTATTTTTTCCCTAGGCCATTCTGGTTAAGCGTTTGGAGCAGCAGAATTGCGAAAAATGTTTTGCCTTCTCAACAATTTCTTGGCTTCAAACTCCCATATCTCGCGAACGGATTGACCTAACCCAAAAATTCCTATTGCATCTGAAAGTAGAAACTCGCCCGATTACAACGGTATGTGTATTTTTTCCCTAGGCCATTCTGGTTAAGCGTTTGGAGCAGCAGAATTGCGAAAAATTTTTTGCCTTCTCAACCATTTCTTGGCTTCAAACTCCCATATCTCGCGAACGGATTGACTTAACCCAAAAATTCCTGTTGCATCTGAAAGTACAAACTCGCCCGATTACAGCGGTATGTGTATTTTTTCCATAGGCCATTCTGGTTAAGCGTTTGGAGCAGCAGAATTGCGAAAAATTTTTTGTCTTCTCAACCATTTCTTGGCTTCAAACTCCCATATCACGCGGACGGATTGACCTAACCCAAAAATTCCTGTTGCGTGTGAAAGTAGAAACTCGCCCGATTACAGGGGTATGTGTATTTTTTCCCTAGGCAATTCTGGTTAAGCGTTTGGAGCAGCAGAATTGCGAAAAATTTTTTGCCTTCTCAACCATTTCTTAGCTTCAAAGTCCCATATCTCGCGAACGGATTGACCAAACCCAAAAATTCCTGCTGCGTCTGAAAGTAGAAACTCGCCCGATTATAACGATATGCGCATTTTTTCCCTAGGCCATTGTGGTTAAGCGTTTGGAGCAGCAGAATTGCGAAAAATTTTTTGCCTTCTCAACCATTCTTGTGTTCAAACTCCCATATCTCGCGGACGGATTGACCTAACCAAAAAATTCCTATTGCGTCTGAAAGTAGAAACTCGCCCGATTACAACGGCATGTGTATTTTTTCCCTAGACCATTCTGGTTAAGCGTTTGGAGCTGCGGAATTGCAAAAATTTTTTGCCTTCTCAACCATTTCTTGGCTCCAAAGTCCCATATCTCGCGAACGGATAGACCTAACCCAAAAATTCCTATTGCATCTGAAAGTAGAAACTCGCCCGATTACAACGGTACGTGTATTTTTCCCTTATGCCATTCTGGTTAATCGATTGGAGCAGCAGAAGTGCGAAAAATTTATTGTCTTCTCAACCATTTCTTCGCTTCAAACTCCCATATCTCGCGAACGGATTGACCTAACCCAAAAATTCCTATTGCATCTGAAAGTAGAAACTCGCCCCATTACAACGGTATGTGTATTTTTTCCCTAGGCCATTCTGGTTATGCGTTTGGAGCAGCAGAAATGCGAAAAAATTTTTGCCTTCTCAACCATTTCTTGTCCTCAAACTCCCAAATCTCGCGAACGGGTTGACCTAACCCAAAAATTTCTATTGCATCTGAAAGTAGAAACTCGCCCGATTATAAAGGTATGTGTATTTTTTCCCTAGGCCATTCTGGTTAAGCGTTTGGAGCAGCAGAATTGCGACAAATTTTTTGCCTTCTCAACCATTTCTTAGCTTCAAACTCCCAAATCTCGCGAACGGATTGACGTAACCCAAAAATTCCTATTGCATCTGAAAGTAGAAACTCGCCCGATTACAACGATATGCTTATTTTTTCCCTAGGGCATTCTGGTTAAGCGTTTGGAGCAGCAGAATTGCAAAAAATGTTTTACCTTCTCAACCATTTCTTGGCTTCAAACTCCCATATCTCGCGAACGGATTGACCTAACCCAAAAATTCCTCTTGCATCTGAAAGTAGAAACTCGCCCGATTACAGGGGTATGTGTATTTTTTCCCTAGGCAATTCTGGTTAAGCGTTTGGAGCAGCAGAATTGCGAAAAATTTTTTGCCTTCTCAACCATTTCTTGGCTTCAAACTCCCATATATCGCGAACGGATTGACCTAACCCAAAAATTCCTGTTGCACCTGAAAGTAGAAACTCGCCGATTACAACGATATGTGTATTTTTTCCCTAGGCCATTCTGGTTAAGCGTTTGGAGCAGCAGAATTGCGAAAAATTTTTTGCCTTCTCAACCATTTCTTGGCTTCAAACTCCCATATCACGCGAACGGATTGACCTAACCCAAAAGTTCCTGTTGCGTCTGAAAGTAGAAACTCGCCCGATTACAACGGTATGTGTATTTTTTCCCTAGGCCATTCTAGTTAAGCGTTTGGAGCAGCAGTAGTGCGAACAATTTGTTGTCTTCTTTACCATTTCTTAGCTTCAAACTCCCATATCTCGCGAACGGATTGACCTAACGCAAAAATTCCTGTTGCATCTGAAAGAAGAAACTCGCCCGATTACAACGGTATGTGTATTTTTTCCCTAGGCCATTCTGGTTAAGCGTTTGAAGCAGCAGAATAGCGAATAATTTTTTGCCTTCTCAACCATTTCTTGGCTTCAAACTCCCATATCTCGCGAACGGATTGACCTAACCCAAAAATTCCTGTTGCATCTGAAAGTAGAAACTCGCCCGATTACAACGATATGCGTATTTTTTCCCTAGGCCATTCTGGTTATGCGTTTGGAGCAGCAGAAATGCGAAAAAATTTTTGCCTTCTCAACCATTTCTTGTCCTCAAACTCCCAAATCTCGCGAACGGGTTGACCTAACCCAAAAATTTCTATTGCATCTGAAAGTAGAAACTCGCCCGATTATAAAGGTATGTGTATTTTTTCCCTAGGCCATTCTGGTTAAGCGTTTGGAGCAGCAGAATTGCGAAAAATTTTTTGCCTTCTCAACCATTTCTTAGCTTCAAACTCCCAAATCTCGCGAACGGATTGACGTAACCCAAAAATTCCTATTGCATCTGAAAGTAGAAACTCGCCCGATTACAACGATATGCTTATTTTTTCCCTAGGGCATTCTGGTTAAGCGTTTGGAGCAGCAGAATTGCAAAAAATGTTTTACTTCTCAACCATTTCTTGGCTTCAAACTCCCATATCTCGCGAACGGATTGACCTAACCCAAAAATTCCTCTTGCATCTGAAAGTAGAAACTCGCCCGATTACAGGGGTATGTGTATTTTTTCCCTAGGCAATTCTGGTTAAGCGTTTGGAGCAGCAGAATTGCGAAAAATTTTTTGCCTTCTCAACCATTTCTTGGCTTCAAACTCCCATATATCGCGAACGGATTGACCTAACCCAAAAATTCCTGTTGCACCTGAAAGTAGAAACTCGCCGATTACAACGATATGTGTATTTTTTCCCTAGGCCATTCTGGTTAAGCGTTTGGAGCAGCAGAATTGCGAAAAATTTTTTGCCTTCTCAACCATTTCTTGGCTTCAAACTCCCATATCACGCGAACGGATTGACCTAACCCAAAAGTTCCTGTTGCGTCTGAAAGTAGAAACTCGCCCGATTACAACGGTATGTGTATTTTTTCCCTAGGCCATTCTAGTTAAGCGTTTGGAGCAGCAGTAGTGCGAACAATTTGTTGTCTTCTTTACCATTTCTTAGCTTCAAACTCCCATATCTCGCGAACGGATTGACCTAACGCAAAAATTCCTGTTGCATCTGAAAGAAGAAACTCGCCCGATTACAACGGTATGTGTATTTTTTCCCTAGGCCATTCTGGTTAAGCGTTTGAAGCAGCAGAATAGCGAATAATTTTTTGCCTTCTCAACCATTTCTTGGCTTCAAACTCCCATATCTCGCGAACGGATTGACCTAACCCAAAAATTCCTGTTGCATCTGAAAGTAGAAACTCGCCCGATTACAACGATATGCGTATTTTTTCCCTAGGGCATTCTGGTTAAGCGTTTGGAGCAGCAGAATTGCAAAAAATGTTTTACCTTCTCAACCATTTCTTGGCTTCAAACTCCCATATCTCGCGAACGGATTGACCTAACCCAAAAATTCCTATTGCATCTGAAAGTAGAAACTCGCCCGATTACAGCGGTATGTGTATTTTTTCCCTAGGCAATTCTGGTTAAGCGTTTGGAGCAGCAGAATTGCGAAAAATTTTTTGCCTTCTCAACCATTTCTTGGCTTCAAACTCCCATATATCGCGAACGGATTGACCTAACCCAAAAATTCCTGTTGCACCTGAAAGTAGAAACTCGCCGATTACAACGGTATGTGTATTTTTTCCCTAGGCCATTCTGGTTAAGCGTTTGGAGCAGCAGAATTGCGAAAAATTTTTTGCCTTCTCAACCATTTCTTGGCTTCAAACTCCCATATCACGCGAACGGATTGACCTAACCCAAAAGTTCCTGTTGCGTCTGAAAGTAGAATCTCGCCCGATTACAACGGTATGTGTATTTTTTCCCTAGGCCTTTCTAGTTAAGCGTTTGGAGCAGCAGTAGTGCGAAAAATTTATTGTCTTCTCAACCATTTCTTCGCTTCAAACTCCCATATCTCGCGAACGGATTGACCTAACCCAAAAATTCCTATTGCATCTGAAAGTAGAAACTCGCCCCATTACAACGGTATGTGTATTTTTTCCCTAGGCCATTCTGGTTATGCGTTTGGAGCAGCAGAAATGCGAAAAAATTTTTGCCTTCTCAACCATTTCTTGTCCTCAAACTCCCAAATCTCGCGAACGGGTTGACCTAACCCAAAAATTTCTATTGCATCTGAAAGTAGAAACTCGCCCGATTATAAAGGTATGTGTATTTTTTCCCTAGGCCATTCTGGTTAAGCGTTTGGAGCAGCAGAATTGCGAAAAATTTTTTGCCTTCTCAACCATTTCTTAGCTTCAAACTCCCAAATCTCGCGAACGGATTGACGTAACCCAAAAATTCCTATTGCATCTGAAAGTAGAAACTCGCCCGATTACAACGATATGCTTATTTTTTCCCTAGGGCATTCTGGTTAAGCGTTTGGAGCAGCAGAATTGCAAAAAATGTTTTACCTTCTCAACCATTTCTTGGCTTCAAACTCCCATATCTCGCGAACGGATTGACCTAACCCAAAAATTCCTCTTGCATCTGAAAGTAGAAACTCGCCCGATTACAGGGGTATGTGTATTTTTTCCCTAGGCAATTCTGGTTAAGCGTTTGGAGCAGCAGAATTGCGAAAAATTTTTTGCCTTCTCAACCATTTCTTGGCTTCAAACTCCCATATATCGCGAACGGATTGACCTAACCCAAAAATTCCTGTTGCACCTGAAAGTAGAAACTCGCCGATTACAACGATATGTGTATTTTTTCCCTAGGCCATTCTGGTTAAGCGTTTGGAGCAGCAGAATTGCGAAAAATTTTTTGCCTTCTCAACCATTTCTTGGCTTCAAACTCCCATATCACGCGAACGGATTGACCTAACCCAAAAGTTCCTGTTGCGTCTGAAAGTAGAAACTCGCCCGATTACAACGGTATGTGTATTTTTTCCCTAGGCCATTCTAGTTAAGCGTTTGGAGCAGCAGTAGTGCGAACAATTTGTTGTCTTCTTTACCATTTCTTAGCTTCAAACTCCCATATCTCGCGAACGGATTGACCTAACCCAAAAATTCCTGTTGCATCTGAAAGAAGAAACTCGCCCGATTACAACGGTATGTGTATTTTTTCCCTAGGCCATTCTGGTTAAGCGTTTGAAGCAGCAGAATAGCGAATAATTTTTTGCCTTCTCAACCATTTCTTGGCTTCAAACTCCCATATCTCGCGAACGGATTGACCTAACCCAAAAATTCCTGTTGCATCTGAAAGTAGAAACTCGCCCGATTACAACGATATGCGTATTTTTTCCCTAGGGCATTCTGGTTAAGCGTTTGGAGCAGCAGAATTGCAAAAAATGTTTTACCTTCTCAACCATTTCTTGGCTTCAAACTCCCATATCTCGCGAACGGATTGACCTAACCCAAAAATTCCTATTGCATCTGAAAGTAGAAACTCGCCCGATTACAGCGGTATGTGTATTTTTTCCCTAGGCAATTCTGGTTAAGCGTTTGGAGCAGCAGAATTGCGAAAAATTTTTTGCCTTCTCAACCATTTCTTGGCTTCAAACTCCCATATATCGCGAACGGATTGACCTAACCCAAAAATTCCTGTTGCACCTGAAAGTAGAAACTCGCCGATTACAACGGTATGTGTATTTTTTCCCTAGGCCATTCTGGTTAAGCGTTTGGAGCAGCAGAATTGCGAAAAATTTTTTGCCTTCTCAACCATTTCTTGGCTTCAAACTCCCATATCACGCGAACGGATTGACCTAACCCAAAAGTTCCTGTTGCGTCTGAAAGTAGAATCTCGCCCGATTACAACGGTATGTGTATTTTTTCCCTAGGCCTTTCTAGTTAAGCGTTTGGAGCAGCAGTAGTGCGAAAAATTTATTGTCTTCTCAACCATTTCTTCGCTTCAAACTCCCATATCTCGCGAACGGATTGACCTAACCCAAAAATTCCTATTGCATCTGAAAGTAGAAACTCGCCCCATTACAACGGTATGTGTATTTTTTCCCTAGGCCATTCTGGTTATGCGTTTGGAGCAGCAGAAATGCGAAAAAATTTTTGCCTTCTCAACCATTTCTTGTCCTCAAACTCCCAAATCTCGCGAACGGGTTGACCTAACCCAAAAATTTCTATTGCATCTGAAAGTAGAAACTCGCCCGATTATAAAGGTATGTGTATTTTTTCCCTAGGCCATTCTGGTTAAGCGTTTGGAGCAGCAGAATTGCGAAAAATTTTTTGCCTTCTCAACCATTTCTTAGCTTCAAACTCCCAAATCTCGCGAACGGATTGACGTAACCCAAAAATTCCTATTGCATCTGAAAGTAGAAACTCGCCCGATTACAACGATATGCTTATTTTTTCCCTAGGGCATTCTGGTTAAGCGTTTGGAGCAGCAGAATTGCAAAAAATGTTTTACCTTCTCAACCATTTCTTGGCTTCAAACTCCCATATCTCGCGAACGGATTGACCTAACCCAAAAATTCCTCTTGCATCTGAAAGTAGAAACTCGCCCGATTACAGGGGTATGTGTATTTTTTCCCTAGGCAATTCTGGTTAAGCGTTTGGAGCAGCAGAATTGCGAAAAATTTTTTGCCTTCTCAACCATTTCTTGGCTTCAAACTCCCATATATCGCGAACGGATTGACCTAACCCAAAAATTCCTATTGCACCTGAAAGTAGAAACTCGCCGATTACAACGATATGTGTATTTTTTCCCTAGGCCATTCTGGTTAAGCGTTTGGAGCAGCAGAATTGCGAAAAATTTTTTGCCTTCTCAACCATTTCTTGGCTTCAAACTCCCATATCACGCGAACGGATTGACCTAACCCAAAAGTTCCTGTTGCGTCTGAAAGTAGAAACTCGCCCGATTACAACGGTATGTGTATTTTTTCCCTAGGCCATTCTAGTTAAGCGTTTGGAGCAGCAGTAGTGCGAACAATTTGTTGTCTTCTTTACCATTTCTTAGCTTCAAACTCCCATATCTCGCGAACGGATTGACCTAACGCAAAAATTCCTGTTGCATCTGAAAGAAGAAACTCGCCCGATTACAACGGTATGTGTATTTTTTCCCTAGGCCATTCTGGTTAAGCGTTTGAAGCAGCAGAATAGCGAATAATTTTTTGCCTTCTCAACCATTTCTTGGCTTCAAACTCCCATATCTCGCGAACGGATTGACCTAACCCAAAAATTCCTGTTGCATCTGAAAGTAGAAACTCGCCCGATTACAACGATATGCGTATTTTTTCCCTAGGGCATTCTGGTTAAGCGTTTGGAGCAGCAGAATTGCAAAAAATGTTTTACCTTCTCAACCATTTCTTGGCTTCAAACTCCCATATCTCGCGAACGGATTGACCTAACCCAAAAATTCCTGTTGCGTCTGAAAGTAGAAAGTCGCCCGATTACAACGGTATGTGTATTTTTTCCCTAGGCCTTTCTAGTTAAGCGTTTGGAGCAGCAGTAGTGCGAACAATTTGTTGTCTTCTTTACCATTTCTTAGCTTCAAACTCCCATATCTCGCGAACGGATTGACCTAACCCAAAAATTCCTGTTGCATCTGAAAGAAGAAACTCGCCCGATTACAACGGTATGTGTATTTTTTCCCTAGGCCATTCTGGTTAAGCGTTTGGAGCAGCAGAATAGCGAATAATTTTTTGCCTTCTCAACCATTTCTTCGCTTCAAACTCCCATATCTCGCGAACGGATTGACCTAACCTAAAAATTCCTATTGCATCTGAAAGTAGAAACTCGCCCCATTACAACGGTATGTGTATTTTTTCCCTAGGCCATTCTGGTTATGCGTTTGGAGCAGCAGAAATGCGAAAAAATTTTTGCCTTCTCAACCATTTCTTGTCCTCAAACTCCCAAATCTCGCAAACGGGTTGACCTAACCCAAAAATTTCTATTGCATCTGAAAGTAGAAACTCGCCCGATTATAAAGGTATGTGTATTTTTTCCCTAGGCCATTCTGGTTAAGCGTTTGGAGCAGCAGAATTGCGAAAAATTTTTTGCCTTCTCAACCATTTCTTGGCTTCAAACTCCCATATATCGCGAACGGATTGACCTAACCCAAAAATTCCTGTTGCACCTGAAAGTAGAAGCTCGCCGATTACAACGGTATGTGTATTTTTTCCCTAGGCCATTCTGGTTAAGCGTTTGGAGCAGCAGAATTGCGAAAAATTTTTTGCCTTCTCAACCATTTCTTGGCTTCAAACTCCCATATCACGCGAACGGATTGACCTAACCCAAAAGTTCCTGTTGCGTCTGAAAGTAGAAACTCGGCCCGATTACAACGGTATGTGTATTTTTTCCCTAGGCCTTTCTAGTTAAGCGTTTGGAGCAGCAGTAGTGCGAACAATTTGTTGTCTTCTTTACCATTTCTTAGCTTCAAACTCCCATATCTCGCGAACGGATTGACCTAACCCAAAAATTCCTGTTGCATCTGAAAGAAGAAACTCGCCCGATTACAACGGTATGTGTATTTTTTCCCTAGGCCATTCTGGTTAAGCGTTTGGAGCAGCAGAATAGCGAATAATTTTTTGCCTTCTCAACCATTTCTTCGCTTCAAACTCCCATATCTCGCGAACGGATTGACCTAACCTAAAAATTCCTATTGCATCTGAAAGTAGAAACTCGCCCCATTACAACGGTATGTGTATTTTTTCCCTAGGCCATTCTGGTTATGCGTTTGGAGCAGCAGAAATGCGAAAAAATTTTTGCCTTCTCAACCATTTCTTGTCCTCAAACTCCCAAATCTCGCAAACGGGTTGACCTAACCCAAAAATTTCTATTGCATCTGAAAGTAGAAACTCGCCCGATTATAAAGGTATGTGTATTTTTTCCCTAGGCCATTCTGGTTAAGCGTTTGGAGCAGCAGAATTGCGAAAAATTTTTTGCCTTCTCAACCATTTCTTGGCTTCAAACTCCCATATATCGCGAACGGATTGACCTAACCCAAAAATTCCTGTTGCACCTGAAAGTAGAAACTCGCCGATTACAACGGTATGTGTATTTTTTCCCTAGGCCATTCTGGTTAAGCGTTTGGAGCAGCAGAATTGCGAAAAATTTTTTGCCTTCTCAACCATTTCTTGGCTTCAAACTCCCATATCACGCGAACGGATTGACCTAACCCAAAAGTTCCTGTTGCGTCTGAAAGTAGAAACTCGCCCGATTACAACGGTATGTGTATTTTTTCCCTAGGCCATTCTAGTTAAGCGTTTGGAGCAGGAGTAGTGCGAACAATTTGTTGTCTTCTTTACCATTTCTTAGCTTCAAACTCCCATATCTCGCGAACGGATTGACCTAACGCAAAAATTCCTGTTGCATCTGAAAGAAGAAACTCGCCCGATTACAACGGTATGTGTATTTTTTCCCTAGGACATTCTGGTTAAGCGTTTGAAGCAGCAGAATAGCGAATAATTTTTTGCCTTCTCAACCATTTCTTGGCTTCAAACTCCCATATGTCGCGAACGGATTGACCTAACCCAAAAATTCCTGTTGCATCTGAAAGTAGAAACTCGCCCGATTACAACGATGTGCGTATTTTTTCCCTAGGGCATTCTGGTTAAGCGTTTGGAGCAGCAGAATTGCAAAAAATGTTTTACCTTCTCAACCATTTCTTGGCTTCAAACTCCCATATCTCGCGAACGGATTGACCTAACCCAAAAATTCCTATTGCATCTGAAAGTAGAAACTCGCCCGATTACAGCGGTATGTGTATTTTTTCCCTAGGCAATTCTGGTTAAGCGTTTGGAGCAGCAGAATTGCGAAAAATTTTTTGCCTTCTCAACCATTTCTTGGCTTCAAACTCCCATATATCGCGAACGGATTGACCTAACCCAAAAATTCCTGTTGCACCTGAAAGTAGAAGCTCGCCGATTACAACGGTATGTGTACTTTTTCCCTAGGCCATTCTGGTTAAGCGTTTGGAGCAGCAGAATTGCGAAAAATTTTTTGCCTTCTCAACCATTTCTTGGCTTCAAACTCCCATATCACGCGAACGGATTGACCTAACCCAAAAGTTCCTGTTGCGTCTGAAAGTAGAAACTCGCCCGATTACAACGGTATGTGTATTTTTTCCCTAGGCCTTTCTAGTTAAGCGTTTGGAGCAGCAGTAGTGCGAACAATTTGTTGTCTTCTTTACCATTTCTTAGCTTCAAACTCCCATATCTCGCGAACGGATTGACCTAACCCAAAAATTCCTGTTGCATCTGAAAGAAGAAACTCGCCCGATTACAACGGTATGTGTATTTTTTCCCTAGGCCATTCTGGTTAAGCGTTTGGAGCAGCAGAATAGCGAATAATTTTTTGCCTTCTCAACCATTTCTTCGTTTTAAACTCCCATATCTCGCGAACGGATTGACCTAACCTAAAAATTCCTATTGCATCTGAAAGTAGAAACTCGCCCCATTACAACGGTATGTGTATTTTTTCCCTAGGCCATTCTGGTTATGCGTTTGGAGCAGCAGAAATGCGAAAAAATTTTTGCCTTCTCAACCATTTCTTGTCCTCAAACTCCCAAATCTCGCGAACGGGTTGACCTAACCCAAAAATTTCTATTGCATCTGAAAGTAGAAACTCGCCCGATTATAAAGGTATGTGTATTTTTTCCCTAGGCCATTCTGGTTAAGCGTTTGGAGCAGCAGAATTGCGAAAAATTTTTTGCCTTCTCAACCATTTCTTAGCTTCAAACTCGCAAATCTCGCGAACGGATTGACGTAACCCAAAAATTCCTATTGCATCTGAAAGTAGAAACTCGCCCGATTACAACGATATGCCTATTTTTTCCCTAGGGCATTCTGGTTAAGCGTTTGGAGCAGCAGAATTGCAAAAAATGTTTTACCTTCTCAACCATTTCTTGGCTTCAAACTCCCATATCTCGCAAACGGATTGACCTAACCCAAAAATTCCTATTGCATCTGAAAGTAGAAACTCGCCCGATTACAGGGGTATGTGTATTTTTTCCCTAGGCAATTCTGGTTAAACGTTTGGAGCAGCAGAATTGCGAAAAATTTTTTGCCTTCTCAACCATTTCTTGGCTTCAAACTCCCATATATCGCGAACGGATTGACCTAACCCAAAAATTCCTGTTGCACCTGAAAGTAGAAACTCGCCGATTACAACGGTATGTGCATTTTTTCCCTAGGCCATTCTGGTTAAGCGTTTGGAGCAGCAGAATTGCGAAAAATTTTTTGCCTTCTCAACCATTTCTTGGCTTCAAACTCCCATATCACGCGAACGGATTGACCTAACCCAAAAGTTCCTGTTGCGTCTGAAAGTAGAAACTCGCCCGATTACAACGGTATGTGTATTTTTTCCCTAGGCCATTCTAGTTAAGCGTTTGGAGCAGCAGTAGTGCGAACAATTTGTTGTCTTCTTTACCATTTCTTAGCTTCAAACTCCCATATCTCGCGAACGGATTGACCTAACCCAAAAATTCCTGTTGCATCTGAAAGAAGAAACTCGCCCGATTACAACGGTATGTGTATTTTTTCCCTAGGCCATTCTGGTTAAGCGTTTGAAGCAGCAGAATAGCGAATGATTTTTTGCCTTCTCAACCATTTCTTGGCTTCAAACTCCCATATCTCGCGAACGGATTGACCTAACCCAAAAATTCCTGTTGCATCTGAAAGAAGAAACTCGCCCGATTACAACGGTATGTGTATTCTTTCCCTAGGCCATTCTGGTCAAGCGTTTGAAGCAGCAGAATAGCGAACAATTTTTTGCCTTCTCAACCATTTCTTGGCTTCAAACTCCCATATCTCGCGAACGGATTGACCTAACCCAAAAATTCCTGTTGCGTCTGAAAGTAGAAACTCGCCCGATTACAACGCTATGTGTATTTTTTCCCTAGGCCATTCTGGTTAAGCGTTTGGAGCAGCAGAATTGCGAAAAATTTTTTGCCTTCTCAACCACATCTTGGCTTCAAACTCCCATATCTCGCGAACGGATTTACCTAACCCAAAAATTCCTGTTGCGTCTGAAAGTAGAAACTCGCCCGATTACAACGCTATATGTATTTTTTCCCTAGGCCATTCTGGTTAAGCGTTTGGAGCATCAGAATTGCGAAAAATTTTTTGCCTTCTCTACCATTTCTTAGCTTCAAACTGCCATATCTCGCGAACGGATTGACCTAACCCAAAAATTCCTGTTGCATCTGAAAGTAGAAACTCGCCCGATTACAACGGTATGTGTATTTTTTCCCTAGGCCATTCTGGTTAAGCGTTTGGAGCAGCAGAAGTGCGAAAAATTTTTTGCCTTCTCAACCACATCTTGGCTTCAAACTCCCATATCTCGCGAACGGATTGACCTAACCCAAAAATTCCTGTTGCGTCTGAAAGTAGAAACTCGCCCGATTACAACGCTATGTGTATTTTTTCCCTAGGCCATTCTGGTTAAGCGTTTGGAGCAGCAGAATTGCGAAAAATTTTTTGCCTTCTCAACCATTTCTTGGCTCCAAAGTCCCATATCTCGCGAACGGATTGACCTAACCCAAAAATTCCTATTGCATCTGAAAGTAGAAACTCGCCCGATTACAGCGGTATGTGTATTTTTTCCCTAGGCCATTCTGGTTAAGCGTTTGGAGCAGCAGAAGTGCGAAAAATTTGTTGCCTTCTCAACCATTTCTTGGCTTCAAACTCCCATATCTCGCGAACGGATTGACCTAACCCAAAAATTCCTATTGCATCTGAAAGTAGAAACTCGCCCGATTACAGCGGTATGTGTATTTTTTCCCTAGGCCATTCTGGTTAAGCGTTTGGAGCAGCAGAATTGCGAAAAATTTTTTGGCTTCTCAACCATTTCTTGGTTTCAAACTCCCATATCTCGCGAACGGATTGACGTAACCCAAAAATTCCTGTCGCATCTGAAAGTAGAAACTCGCCCGATTACAACGGTATGTGTATTTTTTCCATAGGCCATTCTGGTTAAGCGTTTGGAGCAGCAGAATTGCGAAAAATCTTTTGTCTTCTCAACCATTTCTTGGCTTCAAACTCCCATATCTCGCGGACGGATTGACCTAACCCAAAAATTCCTGTTGCGTGTGAAAGTAGAAACTCGCCCGATGACAACGGTACGTGTATTTTTTCCCTAGGCCATTCTGGTTAAGCGTTTGGAGCAGCAGAATTGCGAAAAATTTTTTGCCTTCTCAACCACATCTTGGCTTCAAACTCCCATATCTCGCGAACGGATTGACCTAACCCAAAAATTCCTGTTGCGTCTGAAAGTAGAAACTCGCCCGATTACAACGCTATGTGTATTTTTTCCCTAGGCCATTCTGGTTAAGCGTTTGGAGCAGCAGAATTGCGAAAAATTTTTTGCCTTCTCAACCATTTCTTGGCTCCAAAGTCCCATATCTCGCGAACGGATTGACCTAACTCAAAAATTCCTATTGCATCTGAAAGTAGAAACTCGCCCGATTACAGCGGTATGTGTATTTTTTCCCTAGGCCATTCTGGTTAAGCGTTTGGAGCAGCAGAAGTGCGAAAAATTTGTTGCCTTCTCAACCATTTCTTGGCTTCAAACTCCCATATCTCGCGAACGGATTGACCTAACCCAAAAATTCCTATTGCATCTGAAAGTAGAAACTCGCCCGATTACAGCGGTATGTTTATTTTTTCCCTAGGCCATTCTGGTTAAGCGTTTGGAGCAGCAGAATTGCGAAAAATTTTTTGCCTTCTCAACCACATCTTGGCTTCAAACTCCCATATCTCGCGAACGGATTGACCTAACCCAAAAATTCCTGTTGCGTCTGAAAGTAGAAACTCGCCCGATTACAACGCTATATGTATTTTTTCCCTAGGCCATTCTGGTTAAGCGTTTGGAGCATCAGAATTGCGAAAAATTTTTTGCCTTCTCTACCATTTCTTAGCTTCAAACTGCCATATCTCGCGAACGGATTGACCTAACCCAAAAATTCCTGTTGCATCTGAAAGTAGAAACTCGCCCGATTACAACGGTATGTGTATTTTTTCCATAGGCCATTCTGGTTAAGCGTTTGGAGCAGCAGAATTGCGAAAAATTTTTTGTCTTCTCAACCATTTCTTGGCTTCAAACTCCCATATCTCGCGGACGGATTGACTTAACCCAAAAATTCCTGTTGCGTGTGAAAGTAGAAACTCGCCCGATGACAACGGTACGTGTATTTTTTCCCTAGGCCATTCTGGTTAAGCGTTTGGAGCAGCAGAATTGCGAAAAATTTTTTGCCTTCTCAACCACATCTTGGCTTCAAACTCCCATATCTCGCGAACGGATTGACCTAACCCAAAAATTCCTGTTGCGTCTGAAAGTAGAAACTCGCCCGATTACAACGCTATGTGTATTTTTTCCCTAGGCCATTCTGGTTAAGCGTTTGGAGCAGCAGAATTGCGAAAAATTTTTTGCCTTCTCAACCATTTCTTGGCTCCAAAGTCCCATATCTCGCGAACGGATTGACCTAACCCAAAAATTCCTATTGCATCTGAAAGTAGAAACTCGCCCGATTACAGCGGTATGTGTATTTTTTCCCTAGGCCATTCTGGTTAAGCGTTTGGAGCAGCAGAAGTGCGAAAAATTTGTTGCCTTCTCAACCACTTCTTGGCTTCAAACTCCCATATCTCGCGAACGGATTGACCTAACCCAAAAATTCCTATTGCATCTGAAAGTAGAAACTCGCCCGATTACAGCGGTATGTGTATTTTTTCCCTAGGCCATTCTGGTTAAGCGTTTGGAGCAGCAGAATTGCGAAAAATTTTTTGGCTTCTCAACCATTTCTTGGTTTCAAACTCCCATATCTCGCGAACGGATTGACCTAACCCAAAAATTCCTGTCGCATCTGAAAGTAGAAACTCGCCCGATTACAACGGTATGTGTATTTTTTCCATAGGCCATTCTGGTTAAGCGTTTGGAGCAGCAGAATTGCGAAAAATCTTTTGTCTTCTCAACCATTTCTTGGCTTCAAACTCCCATATCTCGCGGACGGATTGACCTAACCCAAAAATTCCTGTTGCGTGTGAAAGTAAAAACTCGCCCGATTACAACGGTACGTGTATTTTTTCCCTAGCCCATTCTGGTTAAGCGTTTGGAGCAGCAGAATTGCGAAAAATTTGTTGTCTTCTCAACCATTTCTTAGCTTCAAAGTCCCATATGTCGCGAACGGATTGACCAAACCCAAAAATTCCTATTGCATCTGAAAGTAGAAACTCGCCCGATTACAGCGGTATGTTTATTTTTTCCCTAGGCCATTCTGGTTAAGCGTTTGGAGCAGCAGAATTGCGAAAAATTTTTTGCCTTCTCAACCACATCTTGGCTTCAAACTCCCATATCTCGCGAACGGATTGACCTAACCCAAAAATTCCTGTTGCGTCTGAAAGTAGAAACTCGCCCGATTACAACGCTATGTGTATTTTTTCCCTAGGCCATTCTGGTTAAGCGTTTGGAGCATCAGAATTGCGAAAAATTTTTTGCCTTCTCTACCATTTCTTAGCTTCAAACTGCCATATCTCGCGAACGGATTGACCTAACCCAAAAATTCCTGTTGCATCTGAAAGTAGAAACTCGCCCGATTAAAACGGTATGTGTATTTTTTCCATAGGCCATTCTGGTTAAGCGTTTGGAGCAGCAGAATTGCGAAAAATTTTTTGTCTTCTCAACCATTTCTTGGCTTCAAACTCCCATATCTCGCGGACGGATTGACTTAACCCAAAAATTCCTGTTGCGTGTGAAAGTAGAAACTCGCCCGATGACAACGGTACGTGTATTTTTTCCCTAGGCCATTCTGGTTAAGCGTTTGGAGCAGCAGAATTGCGAAAAATTTTTTGCCTTCTCAACCACATCTTGGCTTCAAACTCCCATATCTCGCGAACGGATTGACCTAACCCAAAAATTCCTGTTGCGTCTGAAAGTAGAAACTCGCCCAATTACAACGCTATGTGTATTTTTTCCCTAGGCCATTCTGGTTAAGCGTTTGGAGCAGCAGAATTGCGAAAAATTTTTTGCCTTCTCAACCATTTCTTGGCTCCAAAGTCCCATATCTCGCGAACGGATTGACCTAACTCAAAAATTCCTATTGCATCTGAAAGTAGAAACTCGCCCGATTACAGCGGTATGTGTATTTTTTCCCTAGGCCATTCTGGTTAAGCGTTTGGAGCAGCAGAAGTGCGAAAAATTTGTTGCCTTCTCAACCATTTCTTGGCTTCAAACTCCCATATCTCGCGAACGGATTGACCTAACCCAAAAATTCCTATTGCATCTGAAAGTAGAAACTCGCCCGATTACAGCGGTATGTGTATTTTTTCCATAGGCCATTCTGGTTAAGCGTTTGGAGCAGCAGAATTGCGAAAAATTTTTTGTCTTCTCAACCATTTCTTGGCTTCAAACTCCCATATCTCGCGGACGGATTGACTTAACCCAAAAATTCCTGTTGCGTGTGAAAGTAGAAACTCGCCCGATGACAACGGTACGTGTATTTTTTCCCTAGGCCATTCTGGTTAAGCGTTTGGAGCAGCAGAATTGCGAAAAATTTTTTGCCTTCTCAACCACATCTTGGCTTCAAACTCCCATATCTCGCGAACGGATTGACCTAACCCAAAAATTCCTGTTGCGTCTGAAAGTAGAAACTCGCCCAATTACAACGCTATGTGTATTTTTTCCCTAGGCCATTCTGGTTAAGCGTTTGGAGCAGCAGAATTGCGAAAAATTTTTTGCCTTCTCAACCATTTCTTGGCTCCAAAGTCCCATATCTCGCGAACGGATTGACCTAACTCAAAAATTCCTATTGCATCTGAAAGTAGAAACTCGCCCGATTACAGCGGTATGTGTATTTTTTCCCTAGGCCATTCTGGTTAAGCGTTTGGAGCAGCAGAAGTGCGAAAAATTTGTTGCCTTCTCAACCATTTCTTGGCTTCAAACTCCCATATCTCGCGAACGGATTGACCTAACCCAAAAATTCCTATTGCATCTGAAAGTAGAAACTCGCCCGATTACAGCGGTATGTGTATTTTTTCCCTAGGCCATTCTGGTTAAGCGTTTGGAGCAGCAGAATTGCGAAAAATTTTTTGGCTTCTCAACCATTTCTTGGTTTCAAACTCCCATATCTCGCGAACGGATAGACCTAACCCAAAAATTCCTGTCGCATCTGAAAGTAGAAACTCGCCCGATTACAACGGTATGTGTATTTTTTCCATAGGCCATTCTGGTTAAGCGTTTGCAGCAGCAGAATTGCGAAAAATCTTTTGTCTTCTCAACCATTTCTTGGCTTCAAACTCCCATATCTCGCGGACGGATTGACCTAACCCAAAAATTCCTGTTGCGTGTGAAAGTAGAAACTCGCCCGATTACAACGGTACGTGTATTTTTTCCCTAGCCCATTCTGGTTAAGCGTTTGGAGCAGCAGAATTGCGAAAAATTTGTTGTCTTCTCAACCATTTCTTAGCTTCAAACTCCCATATCTCGCGAACGGATTGACCAAACCCAAAAATTCCTGCTGCGTCTGAAAGTAGAAACTCGCCCGATTATAACGATATGCGTATTTTTTCCCTAGGCCATTCTGGTTAAGCGTTTGGAGCAGCAGAATTGCGAAAAATGTTTTGCCTTCTCAACCATTTCTTGGCTTCAAACTCCCATATCTCGCGAACGGATTGACCTAACCCAAAAATTCCTATTGCATCTGAAAGTAGAAACTCACCCGATTACAACGGTATGTGTATTATTTCCCTAGGCCATTCTGGTTAAGCGTTTGGAGCAACAGAATTGCAAAAATTTTTTGCCTTCTCAACCATTTCTTGGCTCCAAAGTCCCATATCTCGCGAACGGATTGACCTAACCCAAAAATTCCTATTGCATCTGAAAGTAGAATCTCGCCCGATTACAGCGGTATGTTTATTTTTTCCCTAGGCCATTCTGGTTAAGCGTTTGGAGCAGCAGAATTGCGAAAAATTTTTTGCCTTCTCAACCACATCTTGGCTTCAAACTCCCATATCTCGCGAACGGATTGACCTAACCCAAAAATTCCTGTTGCGTCTGAAAGTAGAAACTCGACCGATTACAACGCTATGTGTATTTTTTCCCTAGGCCATTCTGGTTAAGCGTTTGGAGCAGCAGAATTGCGAAAAATTTGTTGCCTTCTCAACCATTCCTTGGCTCCAAAGTCCCATATCTCGCGAACGGATTGACCTAACCCAAAAATTCCTATTGCATCTGAAAGTAGAAACTCGCCCGATTACAGCGGTATGTGTATTTTTTCCCTAGGCCATTCTGGTTAAGCGTTTGGAGCAGCAGAAGTGCGAAAAATTTGTTGCCTTCTCAACCATTTCTTGGCTTCAAACTCCCATATCTCGCGAACGGATTGACCTAACCCAAAAATTCCTATTGCATCTGAAAGTAGAAACTCGCCCGATTACAGCGGTATGTGTATTTTTTCCCTAGGCCATTCTGGTTAAGCGTTTGGAGCAGCAGAATTGCGAAAAATCTTTTGTCTTCTCAACCATTTCTTGGCTTCAAACTCCCATATCTCGCGGACGGATTGACCTAACCCAAAAATTCCTGTTGCGTGTGAAAGTAGAAACTCGCACGATTACAACGGTACGTGTATTTTTTCCCTAGCCCATTCTGTTTAAGCGTTTGGAGCAGCAGAATTGCGAAAATTTGTTTTCTTCTCAAACATTTCTTAGCTTCAAAGTCCCATATGTCGCGAACGGATTGACCAAACCCAAAAATTCCTGCAGCGTCTGAAAGTAGAAACTCGCCCGATTATAATGGTATGCGTATTTTTTCCCTAGGCCATTCTGGTGAAGCGTGTGGAGCAGCAGAATTGCGAAAAATATTTTGTCTTCTCAACCATTTCTTGGCTTCAAACTCCCATATCACGCGGACGGATTGACCTAACCCAAAAATTCCTGTTGCATCTGAAAGTAGAAACTCGCCCGATTACAACGGTATGTGTATTTTTTCCCTAGGCCATTCTGGTTAAGCGTTTGGAGCAGCAGAATTGCGAAAAATTTTTTGCCTTCTCAACCATTTCTTGTCTTCAAATTCCCATATCTCGCGAACGGATTGACCTAACCCAAAAATTCCTGTTGCATCTGAAAGCAGAAACTCGCCCGATTACAACGGTATGTGCATTTTTTCCATAGGCCATTCTGATTAAGCGTTTGGAGCAGCAGAATTGCGAAAAATTTTTTGCCTTCTCAACCATTTCTTGTCTTCTAACTCCCATATCTCGCGGACGGATTGACCTACCCCAAAAATTCCTATTGCGTCTGAAAGTAGAAACTCGCCCGATTACAACGGTATGTGTATTTTTTACCTAGGCCATTCTGGTTAAGCGTTTGGAGCAGCAGAATTGCAAAAATTATTTGCCTTCTCAACCATTTCTTGGCTCCAAAGTCCCATATCTCGCGAACGGATTGACCTAACCCAAAAATTCCTATTGCATCTGACAGTAGAAACTCGCCCGATTACAGCGGTATGTGTATTTTTTCCCTAGGCCATTCTGGTTAAGCGTTTGGAGCAGCAGAAGTGCGAAAAATTTGTTGCCTTCTCAACCATTTCTTGGCTTCAAACTCCCATATCTCGCGAACGGATTGACCTAACCCAAAAATTCCTATTGCATCTGAAAGTAGAAACTCGCCCGATTACAGCGGTATGTGTATTTTTTCCATAGGCCATTCTGGTTAAGCGTTTGGAGCAGCAGAATTGCGAAAAATTTTTTGTCTTCTCAACCATTTCTTGGCTTCAAACTCCCATATCTCGCGGACGGATTGACTTAACCCAAAAATTCCTGTTGCGTGTGAAAGTAGAAACTCGCCCGATGACAACGGTACGTGTATTTTTTCCCTAGGCCATTCTGGTTAAGCGTTTGGAGCAGCAGAATTGCGAAAAATTTTTTGCCTTCTCAACCACATCTTGGCTTCAAACTCCCATATCTCGCGAACGGATTGACCTAACCCAAAAATTCCTGTTGCGTCTGAAAGTAGAAACTCGCCCAATTACAACGCTATGTGTATTTTTTCCCTAGGCCATTCTGGTTAAGCGTTTGGAGCAGCAGAATTGCGAAAAATTTTTTGCCTTCTCAACCATTTCTTGGCTCCAAAGTCCCATATCTCGCGAACGGATTGACCTAACTCAAAAATTCCTATTGCATCTGAAAGTAGAAACTCGCCCGATTACAGCGGTATGTGTATTTTTTCCCTAGGCCATTCTGGTTAAGCGTTTGGAGCAGCAGAAGTGCGAAAAATTTGTTGCCTTCTCAACCATTTCTTGGCTTCAAACTCCCATATCTCGCGAACGGATTGACCTAACCCAAAAATTCCTATTGCATCTGAAAGTAGAAACTCGCCCGATTACAGCGGTATGTGTATTTTTTCCCTAGGCCATTCTGGTTAAGCGTTTGGAGCAGCAGAATTGCGAAAAATTTTTTGGCTTCTCAACCATTTCTTGGTTTCAAACTCCCATATCTCGCGAACGGATAGACCTAACCCAAAAATTCCTGTCGCATCTGAAAGTAGAAACTCGCCCGATTACAACGGTATGTGTATTTTTTCCATAGGCCATTCTGGTTAAGCGTTTGCAGCAGCAGAATTGCGAAAAATCTTTTGTCTTCTCAACCATTTCTTGGCTTCAAACTCCCATATCTCGCGGACGGATTGACCTAACCCAAAAATTCCTGTTGCGTGTGAAAGTAGAAACTCGCCCGATTACAACGGTACGTGTATTTTTTCCCTAGCCCATTCTGGTTAAGCGTTTGGAGCAGCAGAATTGCGAAAAATTTGTTGTCTTCTCAACCATTTCTTAGCTTCAAACTCCCATATCTCGCGAACGGATTGACCAAACCCAAAAATTCCTGCTGCGTCTGAAAGTAGAAACTCGCCCGATTATAACGATATGCGTATTTTTTCCCTAGGCCATTCTGGTTAAGCGTTTGGAGCAGCAGAATTGCGAAAAATGTTTTGCCTTCTCAACCATTTCTTGGCTTCAAACTCCCATATCTCGCGAACGGATTGACCTAACCCAAAAATTCCTATTGCATCTGAAAGTAGAAACTCACCCGATTACAACGGTATGTGTATTATTTCCCTAGGCCATTCTGGTTAAGCGTTTGGAGCAACAGAATTGCAAAAATTTTTTGCCTTCTCAACCATTTCTTGGCTCCAAAGTCCCATATCTCGCGAACGGATTGACCTAACCCAAAAATTCCTATTGCATCTGAAAGTAGAATCTCGCCCGATTACAGCGGTATGTTTATTTTTTCCCTAGGCCATTCTGGTTAAGCGTTTGGAGCAGCAGAATTGCGAAAAATTTTTTGCCTTCTCAACCACATCTTGGCTTCAAACTCCCATATCTCGCGAACGGATTGACCTAACCCAAAAATTCCTGTTGCGTCTGAAAGTAGAAACTCGACCGATTACAACGCTATGTGTATTTTTTCCCTAGGCCATTCTGGTTAAGCGTTTGGAGCAGCAGAATTGCGAAAAATTTGTTGCCTTCTCAACCATTCCTTGGCTCCAAAGTCCCATATCTCGCGAACGGATTGACCTAACCCAAAAATTCCTATTGCATCTGAAAGTAGAAACTCGCCCGATTACAGCGGTATGTGTATTTTTTCCCTAGGCCATTCTGGTTAAGCGTTTGGAGCAGCAGAAGTGCGAAAAATTTGTTGCCTTCTCAACCATTTCTTGGCTTCAAACTCCCATATCTCGCGAACGGATTGACCTAACCCAAAAATTCCTATTGCATCTGAAAGTAGAAACTCGCCCGATTACAGCGGTATGTGTATTTTTTCCCTAGGCCATTCTGGTTAAGCGTTTGGAGCAGCAGAATTGCGAAAAATCTTTTGTCTTCTCAACCATTTCTTGGCTTCAAACTCCCATATCTCGCGGACGGATTGACCTAACCCAAAAATTCCTGTTGCGTGTGAAAGTAGAAACTCGCACGATTACAACGGTACGTGTATTTTTTCCCTAGCCCATTCTGTTTAAGCGTTTGGAGCAGCAGAATTGCGAAAATTTGTTTTCTTCTCAAACATTTCTTAGCTTCAAAGTCCCATATGTCGCGAACGGATTGACCAAACCCAAAAATTCCTGCAGCGTCTGAAAGTAGAAACTCGCCCGATTATAATGGTATGCGTATTTTTTCCCTAGGCCATTCTGGTGAAGCGTGTGGAGCAGCAGAATTGCGAAAAATATTTTGTCTTCTCAACCATTTCTTGGCTTCAAACTCCCATATCACGCGGACGGATTGACCTAACCCAAAAATTCCTGTTGCATCTGAAAGTAGAAACTCGCCCGATTACAACGGTATGTGTATTTTTTCCCTAGGCCATTCTGGTTAAGCGTTTGGAGCAGCAGAATTGCGAAAAATTTTTTGCCTTCTCAACCATTTCTTGTCTTCAAATTCCCATATCTCGCGAACGGATTGACCTAACCCAAAAATTCCTGTTGCATCTGAAAGCAGAAACTCGCCCGATTACAACGGTATGTGCATTTTTTCCATAGGCCATTCTGATTAAGCGTTTGGAGCAGCAGAATTGCGAAAAATTTTTTGCCTTCTCAACCATTTCTTGTCTTCTAACTCCCATATCTCGCGGACGGATTGACCTACCCCAAAAATTCCTATTGCGTCTGAAAGTAGAAACTCGCCCGATTACAACGGTATGTGTATTTTTTACCTAGGCCATTCTGGTTAAGCGTTTGGAGCAGCAGAATTGCAAAAATTATTTGCCTTCTCAACCATTTCTTGGCTCCAAAGTCCCATATCTCGCGAACGGATTGACCTAACCCAAAAATTCCTATTGCATCTGACAGTAGAAACTCGCCCGATTACAGCGGTATGTGTATTTTTTCCCTAGGCCATTCTGGTTAAGCGTTTGGAGCAGCAGAAGTGCGAAAAATTTGTTGCCTTCTCAACCATTTCTTGGCTTCAAACTCCCATATCTCGCGAACGGATTGACCTAACCCAAAAATTCCTATTGCATCTGAAAGTAGAAACTCGCCCGATTACAGCGGTATGTGTATTTTTTCCATAGGCCATTCTGGTTAAGCGTTTGGAGCAGCAGAATTGCGAAAAATTTTTTGTCTTCTCAACCATTTCTTGGCTTCAAACTCCCATATCTCGCGGACGGATTGACTTAACCCAAAAATTCCTGTTGCGTGTGAAAGTAGAAACTCGCCCGATGACAACGGTACGTGTATTTTTTCCCTAGGCCATTCTGGTTAAGCGTTTGGAGCAGCAGAATTGCGAAAAATTTTTTGCCTTCTCAACCACATCTTGGCTTCAAACTCCCATATCTCGCGAACGGATTGACCTAACCCAAAAATTCCTGTTGCGTCTGAAAGTAGAAACTCGCCCAATTACAACGCTATGTGTATTTTTTCCCTAGGCCATTCTGGTTAAGCGTTTGGAGCAGCAGAATTGCGAAAAATTTTTTGCCTTCTCAACCATTTCTTGGCTCCAAAGTCCCATATCTCGCGAACGGATTGACCTAACTCAAAAATTCCTATTGCATCTGAAAGTAGAAACTCGCCCGATTACAGCGGTATGTGTATTTTTTCCCTAGGCCATTCTGGTTAAGCGTTTGGAGCAGCAGAAGTGCGAAAAATTTGTTGCCTTCTCAACCATTTCTTGGCTTCAAACTCCCATATCTCGCGAACGGATTGACCTAACCCAAAAATTCCTATTGCATCTGAAAGTAGAAACTCGCCCGATTACAGCGGTATGTGTATTTTTTCCCTAGGCCATTCTGGTTAAGCGTTTGGAGCAGCAGAATTGCGAAAAATTTTTTGGCTTCTCAACCATTTCTTGGTTTCAAACTCCCATATCTCGCGAACGGATAGACCTAACCCAAAAATTCCTGTCGCATCTGAAAGTAGAAACTCGCCCGATTACAACGGTATGTGTATTTTTTCCATAGGCCATTCTGGTTAAGCGTTTGCAGCAGCAGAATTGCGAAAAATCTTTTGTCTTCTCAACCATTTCTTGGCTTCAAACTCCCATATCTCGCGGACGGATTGACCTAACCCAAAAATTCCTGTTGCGTGTGAAAGTAGAAACTCGCCCGATTACAACGGTACGTGTATTTTTTCCCTAGCCCATTCTGGTTAAGCGTTTGGAGCAGCAGAATTGCGAAAAATTTGTTGTCTTCTCAACCATTTCTTAGCTTCAAACTCCCATATCTCGCGAACGGATTGACCAAACCCAAAAATTCCTGCTGCGTCTGAAAGTAGAAACTCGCCCGATTATAACGATATGCGTATTTTTTCCCTAGGCCATTCTGGTTAAGCGTTTGGAGCAGCAGAATTGCGAAAAATGTTTTGCCTTCTCAACCATTTCTTGGCTTCAAACTCCCATATCTCGCGAACGGATTGACCTAACCCAAAAATTCCTATTGCATCTGAAAGTAGAAACTCACCCGATTACAACGGTATGTGTATTATTTCCCTAGGCCATTCTGGTTAAGCGTTTGGAGCAACAGAATTGCAAAAATTTTTTGCCTTCTCAACCATTTCTTGGCTCCAAAGTCCCATATCTCGCGAACGGATTGACCTAACCCAAAAATTCCTATTGCATCTGAAAGTAGAATCTCGCCCGATTACAGCGGTATGTTTATTTTTTCCCTAGGCCATTCTGGTTAAGCGTTTGGAGCAGCAGAATTGCGAAAAATTTTTTGCCTTCTCAACCACATCTTGGCTTCAAACTCCCATATCTCGCGAACGGATTGACCTAACCCAAAAATTCCTGTTGCGTCTGAAAGTAGAAACTCGACCGATTACAACGCTATGTGTATTTTTTCCCTAGGCCATTCTGGTTAAGCGTTTGGAGCAGCAGAATTGCGAAAAATCTTTTGTCTTCTCAACCATTTCTTGGCTTCAAACTCCCATATCTCGCGGACGGATTGACCTAACCCAAAAATTCCTGTTGCGTGTGAAAGTAGAAACTCGCACGATTACAACGGTACGTGTATTTTTTCCCTAGCTCATTCTGTTTAAGCGTTTGGAGCAGCAGAATTGCGAAAATTTGTTTTCTTCTCAAACATTTCTTAGCTTCAAAGTCCCATATGTCGCGAACGGATTGACCAAACCCAAAAATTCCTGCAGCGTCTGAAAGTAGAAACTCGCCCGATTATAATGGTATGCGTATTTTTTCCCTAGGCCATTCTGGTGAAGCGTGTGGAGCAGCAGAATTGCGAAAAATATTTTGTCTTCTCAACCATTTCTTGGCTTCAAACTCCCATATCACGCGGACGGATTGACCTAACCCAAAAATTCCTGTTGCGTGTGAAAGTAGAAACTCGCCCGATTACAACGGTACGTGTATTTTTTCCCTAGCCCATTCTGTTTAAGCGTTTGGAGCAGCAGAATTGCGAAAAATCTTTTGTCTTCTCAACCATTTCTTGGCTTCAAACTCCCATACCTCGCGGACGGATTGACCTAACCCAAAAATTCCTGTTGCGTGTGAAAGTAGAAACTCGCCCGATTACAACGGTATGTGTATTTTTTCCATAGGCCATTCTGGTTAAGCGTTTGGAGCAGCAGAATTGCGAAAAATCTTTTGTCTTCTCAACCATTTCTTGGCTTCAAACTCCCATATCTCGCGGACGGATTGACCTAACCCAAAAATTCCTGTTGCGTGTGAAAGTAGAAACTCGCCCGATTACAACGGTACGTGTATTTTTTCCCTAGCCCATTCTGTTTAAGCGTTTGGAGCAGCAGAATTGCGAAAATTTGTTTTCTTCTCAACCATTTCTTAGCTTCAAAGTCCCATATGTCGCGAACGGATAGACCAAACCCAAAAATTCCTGCAGCGTCTGAAAGTAGAAACTCGCCCGATTATAACGGTATGCGTATTTTTTCCCTAGGCCATTCTGGTGAAGCGTGTGGAGCAGCAGAATTGCGAAAAATATTTTGCCTTCTCAACCATTTCTTGGCTTCAAACTCCCATATCTCGCGAACGGATTGACCTAACCCACAAATTCCTATTGCATCTGAAAGTAGAAACTCGCCCGATTACAACGGTATGTGTATTTTTTCCCTAGGCCATTCTGGTTAAGCGTTTGGAGCAGCAGAATTGCGAAAAATTTTTTGCCTTCTCAACCATTTCTTGTCTTCAAATTCCCATATCTCGCGAACGGATTGACCTAACCCAAAAATTCCTGTTGCATCTGAAAGCAGAAACTCGCCCGATTACAACGGTATGTGCATTTTTTCCATAGGCCATTCTGATTAAGCGTTTGGAGCAGCAGAATTGCGAAAAATTTTTTGCCTTCTCAACCATTTCTTGTCTTCTAACTCCCATATCTCGCGGACGGATTGACCTACCCCAAAAATTCCTATTGCGTCTGAAAGTAGAAACTCGCCCGATTACAACGGTATGTGTATTTTTTACCTAGGCCATTCTGGTTAAGCGTTTGGAGCAGCAGAATTGCAAAAATTATTTGCCTTCTCAACCATTTCTTGGCTCCAAAGTCCCATATCTCGCGAACGGATTGACCTAACCCAAAAATTCCTATTGCATCTGACAGTAGAAACTCGCCCGATTACAGCGGTATGTGTATTTTTTCCCTAGGTCATTCTGGTTAAGCGTTTGGAGCAGCAGAATTGTGAAAAATTTTTTGCCTTCTCTACCATTTCTTGGCTTCAAACTCCCATATCTCGCGAACGGATTGACCTAACCCAAAAATTCCTATTGCATCTGAAAGTAGAAACTCGCCCGATTACAACGGTATGTGTATTTTTTCCGTAGGCCATTCTGGTTAAGCGTTTGGAGCAGCAGAAGTGCAAATAATTTGTTGTCTTCTCAACCATTTCTTAGCTTCAAACTCCCATATCTCGCGAACGGATTGACGTAACCCAAAATTTCCTATTGCGTCTGAAAGTAGAAACTCGGCCGATTACAACGGTATGTGTATTTTTTCCGTAGGCCATTCTGGTTAAGCGTTTGGAGCAGCATAATTGTGATAAATTTTTTGCCTTATCTACCATTTCTTGGCTTCAAACTCCCATATCTCGCGAACGGATTGACCTAACCCAAAAATTCCTATTGCATCTGAAAGTAGAAACTCGCCCGATTACAACGGTATGTGTATTTTTTCCATAGGCCATTCTGGTTAAGCGTTTGGAGCAGCAGAATTGCGAAAAATTTTTTGCCTTCTCAACCATTTCTTGTCTTCAAATTCCCATATCTCGCGAACGGATTGACCTAACCCAAAAATTCCTGTTGCATCTGAAAGCAGAAACTCGCCCGATTACAACGGTATGTGCATTTTTTCCATAGGCCATTCTGATTAAGCGTTTGGAGCAGCAGAATTGCGAAAAATTTTTTGCCTTCTCTACCATTTCTTGGCTTCAAACTCCCATATCTCGCGAACGGATTGACCTAACCCAAAAATTCCTATTGCATCTGAAAGTAGAAACTCGCCCTATTACAACGGTATGTGTATTTTTTCCGTAGGCCATTCTGGTTAAGCGTTTGGAGCAGCAGAAGTGCAAATAATTTGTTGTCTTCTCAACCATTTCTTAGCTTCAAACTCCCATATCTCGCGAACGGATTGACGTAACCCAAAATTTCCTATTGCGTCTGAAAGTAGAAACTCGGCCGATTACAACGGTATGTGTATTTTTTCCCTAGGCCATTCTGGTTAAGCGTTTGGAGCAGCAGAACTGCGAAAAATTTTTTGCCTTCTCAACCATTTCTTGTCTTCAAACTCCCATATCTCGCGAACGGAATGACCTAACCCAAAAATTCCTGTTGCATCTGAAAGCAGATACTCGCCCGATTACAACGGTATGCTTATTTTTTCGCTAGGCCATTCTGGTTAAGCGTTTGGAGCAGCAGAATTGCGAAAAATTTTTTGCCTTCTCAACCACATCTTGGCTTCAAACTCCCATATCTCGCGAACGGATTGACCTAACCCAAAAATTCCTGTTGCGTCTGAAAGTAGAAACTCGCCCGATTACAACGCTATGTGTATTTTTTCCCTAGGCCATTCTGGTTAAGCGTTTGGAGCAGCAGAATTGCGAAAAATTTTTTGCCTTCTCAATCATTTCTTGGCTCCAAAGTCCCATATCTCGCGAACGGATTGACCTAACCCAAAAATTCCTATTGCATCTGAAAGTAGAAACTCGCCCGATTACAGCGATATGTGTATTTTTTCCCTAGGCCATTCTGGTTAAGCGTTTGGAGCAGCAGAAGTGCGAAAAATTTGTTGCCTTCTCAACCATTTCTTGGCTTCAAACTCCCATATCTCGCGAACGGATTGACCTAACCCAAAAATTCCTATTGCATCTGAAAGTAGAAACTCGCCCGATTACAGCGGTATGTGTATTTTTTCCCTAGGCCATTCTGGTTAAGCGTTTGGAGCAGCAGAATTGCGAAAAATTTTTTGTCTTCTCAACCATTTCTTGGCTTCAAACTCCCATTTCTCGCGAACGGATTGACCTAACCCAAAAATTCCTGTTGCATCTGTAAGTAGAAACTCGCCCGATTACAACGGTATGTGTATTTTTTCCATAGGCCATTCTGGTTAAGCGTTTGGAGCAGCAGAATTGCGAAAAATCTTTTGTCCTCTCAACCATTTCTTGGCTTCAAACTCCCATATCTCGCGGACGGATTGACCTAACCCAAAAATTCCTGTCGCATCTGAAAGTAGAAACTCGCCCGATTACAACGGTATGTGTATTTTTTCCATAGCCCATTCTGGTTAAGCGTTTGGAGCAGCAGAATTGCGAAAAATCTTTTGTCCTCTCAACCATTTCTTGGCTTCAAACTCCCATATCTCGCGGACGGATTGACCTAACCCAAAAATTCCTGTCGCATCTGAAAGTAGAAACTCGCCCGATTACAACGGTATGTGTATTTTTTCCATAGGCCATTCTGGTTAAGCGTTTGGAGCAGCAGAATTGCCAAAAATCTTTTGTCTTCTCAACCATTTCTTGGCTTCAAACTCCCATATCTCGCGGACGGATTGACCTAACCCAAAAATTCCTATTGCGTGTGAAAGTAGAAACTCGCCCGATTACAACGGTACGTGTATTTTTTCCCTAGCCCATTCTGTTTAAGCGTTTGGAGCAGCAGAATTGCGGAAATTTGTTTTCTTCTCAACCATTTCTTAGCTTCAAAGTCCCATATCTCGCGAACGGATTGACCTAACCCAAAAATTCCTGCAGCGTCTGAAAGTAGAAACTCGCCCGATTATAACGGTATGCGTATTTTTTCCCTAGGCCATTCTGGTTAAGCGTTTGGAGCAGCAGAATTGCGAAAAATTTTTTGCCTTCTCTACCATTTCTTGGATTCAAACTCCCATATCTCGCGAACGGATTGACCTAACCCAAAAATTCCTATTGCATCTGAAAGTAGAAACTCGCCCGATTACAACGGTATGTGTATTTTTTCCCTAGGCCACTCTGGTTAAGCGTTTGGAGCAGCAGAATTGCGAAAAATTTTTTGCCTTCTCAACCATTTCTTGGCTTCAAAGTCTCATATCTCGCGAACGGATTGACCTATCCCAAAAATTCCTATTGCATCTGAAAGTAGAAGCTCGCCCGATTACAACGGTATGTGTATTTTTTCCATAGGCCATTCTGGTTACGCGTTTGGAGCAGCAGAATTGCGAAAAATTTTTTGCCTTCTTAACCATTTCTTAGCTTCAAACTCCCATATCTCGCGAACGGATTGACCTAACCCAAAAATTCCTGTTGCACCTGAAAGTAGAAACTCGCCCGATTACAACGGTATGTGCATTTTTTCCCTAGGCCATTCTGGTTAAGCGTTCGGAGCAGCAGAATTGCGAAAAATTTTTTGCCTTCTCAACCATTTCTTGTATTCAAACTCCCATATCTCGCGAACGGATTGACCTAACCCAAAAATTCCTATTTTATCTGAAAGTAGAAACTCGCCCGATTACAACGGTGTGTGTATTTTTTCCCTAGGCCATTCTGGTTAAGCGTTTGGAGCAGCAGAATTCGGAAAAATTTTTTGCCTTCTCTACCATTTCTTGGCTTCAAAGTCCCATATCTCGCGAACGGATTGACCTAACCCAAAAATTCCTATTGCATCTGAAAGTAGAAACTCGCCCGATTACAACGGTATGTGTATTATTTCCCTAGGCCATTCTGGTTAAGCGTTTGGAGCAACAGAATTGCAAAAATTTTTTGCCTTCTCAACCATTTCTTGGCTCCAAAGTCCCATATCTCGCGAACGGATTGACCTAACCCAAAAATTCCTATTGCATCTGAAAGTAGAAACTCGCCCGATTACAGCGGTATGTTTATTTTTTCCCTAGGCCATTCTGGTTAAGCGTTTGGAGCAGCAGAATTGCGAAAAATTTTTTGCCTTCTCTACCATTTCTTGGCTTCAAAGTCCCATATCTCGCGAACGGATTGACCTAACCCAAAAATTCCTATTGCATCTGAAAGTAGAAACTCGCCCGATTACAACGGTATGTGTATTTTTTCCCTAGGCCATTCTGGTTAAGCGTTTGGAGCAGCAGAATTGTGAAAAATTTTTTGCCTTCTCTACCATTTCTTGGCTTCAAACTCCAATATCTCGCGAACGGATTGACCTAACCCAAAAATTCCTATTGCATCTGAAAGTAGAAACTCGCCCGATTACAACGGTATGTGTATTTTTTCCATAGGCCATTCTGGTTAAGCGTTTGGAGCAGCAGAATTGCGAAAAATTTGTTGCTTTCTCAAGCATTTCTTGGCTTCAAACTCCCATATCTCGCGAACGGATTGACCTAACCCAAAAATTCCTATTGCATCTGAAAGTAGAAACTCGCCCGATTACAACGGTATGTGTATTATTTCC
This sequence comes from Ptiloglossa arizonensis, assembly GCF_051014685.1. NCBI lineage: Eukaryota > Metazoa > Arthropoda > Insecta > Hymenoptera > Colletidae > Ptiloglossa > Ptiloglossa arizonensis. The sequence continues at coordinate 196,428 of NW_027479026.1, read as the reverse complement.
CTAGGCCATTCTGGTTAAGCGTTTGGAGCAACAGAATTGCAAAAATTTTTTGCCTTCTCAACCATTTCTTGGCTCCAAAGTCCCATATCTCGCGAACGGATTGACCTAACCCAAAAATTCCTATTGCATCTGAAAGTAGAAACTCGCCCGATTACAGCGGTATGTTTATTTTTTCCCTAGGCCATTCTGGTTAAGCGTTTGGAGCAGCAGAATTGCGAAAAATTTTTTGCCTTCTCAACCACATCTTGGCTTCAAACTCCCATATCTCGCGAACGGATTGACCTAACCCAAAAATTCCTGTTGCGTCTGAAAGTAGAAACTCGCCCGATTACAACGCTATGTGTATTTTTTCCCTAGGCCATTCTGGTTAAGCGTTTGGAGCAGCAGAATTGCGAAAAATTTGTTGCCTTCTCAACCATTTCTTGGCTCCAAAGTCCCATATCTCGCGAACGGATTGACCTAACCCAAAAATTCCTATTGCATCTGAAAGTAGAAACTCGCCCGATTACAACGGTATGTGTATTTTTTCCATAGGCCATTCTGGTTAAGCGTTTGGAGCAGCAGAATTGTGAAAAATTTTTTGCCCTCTCTACCATTTCTTGGCTTCAAACTCCAATATCTCGCGAACGGATTGACCTAACCCAAAAATTCCTATTGCATCTGAAAGTAGAAACTCGCCCGATTACAACGGTATGTGTATTTTTTCCCTAGGCCATTCTGGTTAAGCGTTTGGAGCAGCAGAATTGCGAAAAATTTTTTGCCTTCTCAACCACATCTTGGCTTCAAACTCCCATATCTCGCGAACGGATTGACCTAACCCAAAAATTCCTGTTGCGTCTGAAAGTAGAAACTCGCCCGATTACAACGCTATGTGTATTTTTTCCCTAGGCCATTCTGGTTAAGCGTTTGGAGCAGCAGAATTGCGAAAAATTTTTTGCCTTCTCAACCATTTCTTGGCTCCAAAGTCCCATATCTCGCGAACGGATTGACCTAACCCAAAAATTCCTATTGCATCTGAAAGTAGAAACTCGCCCGATTACAACGGTATGTGTATTTTTTCCCTAGGCCATTCTGGTTAAGCGTTTGGAGCAGCAGAATTGTGAAAAATTTTTTGCCCTCTCTACCATTTCTTGGCTTCAAACTCCAATATCTCGCGAACGGATTGACCTAACCCAAAAATTCCTATTGCATCTGAAAGTAGAAACTCGCCCGATTACAACGGTATGTGTATTTTTTCCCTAGGCCATTCTGGTTAAGCGTTTGGAGCAGCAGAATTGCGAAAAATTTTTTGCCTTCTCAACCACATCTTGGCTTCAAACTCCCATATCTCGCGAACGGATTGACCTAACCCAAAAATTCCTGTTGCGTCTGAAAGTAGAAACTCGCCCGATTACAACGCTATGTGTATTTTTTCCCTAGGCCATTCTGGTTAAGCGTTTGGAGCAGCAGAATTGCGAAAAATTTTTTGCCTTCTCAACCATTTCTTGGCTCCAAAGTCCCATATCTCGCGAACGGATTGACCTAACCCAAAAATTCCTATTGCATCTGAAAGTAGAAACTCGCCCGATTACAGCGGTATGTGTATTTTTTCCCTAGGCCATTCTGGTTAAGCGTTCGGAGCAGCAGAATTGCGAAAAATTTTTTGCCTTCTCAACCATTTCTTGTATTCAAACTCCCATATCTCGCGAACGGATTGACCTAACCCAAAAATTCCTATTTTATCTGAAAGTAGAAACTCGCCCGATTACAACGGTGTGTGTATTTTTTCCCTAGGCCATTCTGGTTAAGCGTTTGGAGCAGCAGAATTGCGAAAAATTTTTTGCCTTCTCTACCATTTCTTGGCTTCAAAGTCCCATATCTCGCGAACGGATTGACCTAACCCAAAAATTCCTATTGCATCTGAAAGTAGAAACTCGCCCGATTACAACGGTATGTGTATTTTTTCCCTAGGCCATTCTGGTTAAGCGTTTGGAGCAGCAGAATTGTGAAAAATTTTTTGCCTTCTCTACCATTTCTTGGCTTCAAACTCCAATATCTCACGAACGGATTGACCTAACCCAAAAATTCCTGTTGCGTCTGAAAGTAGAAACTCGCCCGATTACAACGCTATGTGTATTTTTTCCCTAGGCCATTCTGGTTAAGCGTTTGGAGCAGCAGAATTGCGAAAAATTTTTTGCCTTCTCAACCATTTCTTGGCTCCAAAGTCCCATATCTCGCGAACGGATTGACCTAACCCAAAAATTCCTATTGCATCTGAAAGTAGAAACTCGCCCGATTACAGCGGTATGTGTATTTTTTCCCTAGGCCATTCTGGTTAAGCGTTTGGAGCAGCAGAAGTGCGAAAAATTTGTTGCCTTCTCCACCATTTCTTGGCTTCAAACTCCCATATCTCGCGAACGGATTGACCTAACCCAAAAATTCCTATTGCATCTGAAAGTAGAAACTCGCCCGATTACAGCGGTATCTGTATTTTTTCCCTAGGCCATTCTGGTTAAGCGTTTGGAGCAGCAGAAATGCGAAAAATTTTTTGGCTTCTCAACCATTTCTTGGCTTCAAAGTCTCATATCTCGCGAACGGATTGACTTATCCCAAAAATTCCTATTGCATCTGAAAGTAGAAACTCGCCCGATTACAACGGTATGTGTATTTTTTCCCTAGGCCATTCTGGTTAAGCGTTCGGAGCAGCAGAATTGCGAAAAATTTTTTGCCTTCTCAACCATTTCTTGTATTCAAACTCCCATATCTCGCGAACGGATTGACCTAACCCAAAAATTCCTATTTTATCTGAAAGTAGAAACTCGCCCGATTACAACGGTGTGTGTATTTTTTCCCTAGGCCATTCTGGTTAAGCGTTTGGAGCAGCAGAATTGCGAAAAATTTTTTGCCTTCTCTACCATTTCTTGGCTTCAAAGTCCCATATCTCGCGAACGGATTGACCTAACCCAAAAATTCCTATTTTATCTGAAAGTAGAAACTCGCCCGATTACAACGGTGTGTGTATTTTTTCCCTAGGCCATTCTGGTTAAGCGTTTGGAGCAGCAGAATTGCGAAAAATTTTTTGCCTTCTCTACCATTTCTTGGCTTCAAAGTCCCATATCTCGCGAACGGATTGACCTAACCCAAAAATTCCTATTGCATCTGAAAGTAGAAACTCGCCCGATTACAACGGTATGTGTATTTTTTCCCTAGGCCATTCTGGTTAAGCGTTTGGAGCAGCAGAATTGTGAAAAATTTTTTGCCCTCTCTACCATTTCTTGGCTTCAAACTCCAATATCTCGCGAACGGATTGACCTAACCCAAAAATTCCTATTGCATCTGAAAGTAGAAACTCGCCCGATTACAACGGTATGTGTATTTTTTCCCTAGGCCATTCTGGTTAAGCGTTTGGAGCAGCAGAATTGCGAAAAATTTTTTGCCTTCTCAACCACATCTTGGCTTCAAACTCCCATATCTCGCGAACGGATTGACCTAACCCAAAAATTCCTGTTGCGTCTGAAAGTAGAAACTCGCCCGATTACAACGCTATGTGTATTTTTTCCCTAGGCCATTCTGGTTAAGCGTTTGGAGCAGCAGAATTGCGAAAAATTTTTTGCCTTCTCAACCATTTCTTGGCTCCAAAGTCCCATATCTCGCGAACGGATTGACCTAACCCAAAAATTCCTATTGCATCTGAAAGTAGAAACTCGCCCGATTACAACGGTATGTGTATTTTTTCCCTAGGCCATTCTGGTTAAGCGTTTGGAGCAGCAGAATTGCGAAAAATTTTTTGCCCTCTCTACCATTTCTTGGCTTCAAACTCCAATATCTCGCGAACGGATTGACCTAACCCAAAAATTCCTATTGCATCTGAAAGTAGAAACTCGCCCGATTACAACGGTATGTGTATTTTTTCCCTAGGCCATTCTGGTTAAGCGTTTGGAGCAGCAGAATTGCGAAAAATTTTTTGCCTTCTCAACCACATCTTGGCTTCAAACTCCCATATCTCGCGAACGGATTGACCTAACCCAAAAATTCCTGTTGCGTCTGAAAGTAGAAACTCGCCCGATTACAACGCTATGTGTATTTTTTCCCTAGGCCATTCTGGTTAAGCGTTTGGAGCAGCAGAATTGCGAAAAATTTTTTGCCTTCTCAACCATTTCTTGGCTCCAAAGTCCCATATCTCGCGAACGGATTGACCTAACCCAAAAATTCCTATTGCATCTGAAAGTAGAAACTCGCCCGATTACAGCGGTATGTGTATTTTTTCCCTAGGCCATTCTGGTTAAGCGTTCGGAGCAGCAGAATTGCGAAAAATTTTTTGCCTTCTCAACCATTTCTTGTATTCAAACTCCCATATCTCGCGAACGGATTGACCTAACCCAAAAATTCCTATTTTATCTGAAAGTAGAAACTCGCCCGATTACAACGGTGTGTGTATTTTTTCCCTAGGCCATTCTGGTTAAGCGTTTGGAGCAGCAGAATTGCGAAAAATTTTTTGCCTTCTCTACCATTTCTTGGCTTCAAAGTCCCATATCTCGCGAACGGATTGACCTAACCCAAAAATTCCTATTGCATCTGAAAGTAGAAACTCGCCCGATTACAACGGTATGTGTATTTTTTCCCTAGGCCATTCTGGTTAAGCGTTTGGAGCAGCAGAATTGTGAAAAATTTTTTGCCTTCTCTACCATTTCTTGGCTTCAAACTCCAATATCTCGCGAACGGATTGACCTAACCCAAAAATTCCTGTTGCGTCTGAAAGTAGAAACTCGCCCGATTACAACGCTATGTGTATTTTTTCCCTAGGCCATTCTGGTTAAGCGTTTGGAGCAGCAGAATTGCGAAAAATTTTTTGCCTTCTCAACCATTTCTTGGCTCCAAAGTCCCATATCTCGCGAACGGATTGACCTAACCCAAAAATTCCTATTGCATCTGAAAGTAGAAACTCGCCCGATTACAGCGGTATGTGTATTTTTTCCCTAGGCCATTCTGGTTAAGCGTTTGGAGCAGCAGAAGTGCGAAAAATTTGTTGCCTTCTCCACCATTTCTTGGCTTCAAACTCCCATATCTCGCGAACGGATTGACCTAACCCAAAAATTCCTATTGCATCTGAAAGTAGAAACTCGCCCGATTACAGCGGTATCTGTATTTTTTCCCTAGGCCATTCTGGTTAAGCGTTTGGAGCAGCAGAAATGCGAAAAATTTTTTGGCTTCTCAACCATTTCTTGGCTTCAAAGTCTCATATCTCGCGAACGGATTGACTTATCCCAAAAATTCCTATTGCATCTGAAAGTAGAAACTCGCCCGATTACAACGGTATGTGTATTTTTTCCCTAGGCCATTCTGGTTAAGCGTTCGGAGCAGCAGAATTGCGAAAAATTTTTTGCCTTCTCAACCATTTCTTGTATTCAAACTCCCATATCTCGCGAACGGATTGACCTAACCCAAAAATTCCTATTTTATCTGAAAGTAGAAACTCGCCCGATTACAACGGTGTGTGTATTTTTTCCCTAGGCCATTCTGGTTAAGCGTTTGGAGCAGCAGAATTGCGAAAAATTTTTTGCCTTCTCTACCATTTCTTGGCTTCAAAGTCCCATATCTCGCGAACGGATTGACCTAACCCAAAAATTCCTATTGCATCTGAAAGTAGAAACTCGCCCGATTACAACGGTATGTGTATTTTTTCCCTAGGCCATTCTGGTTAAGCGTTTGGAGCAGCAGAATTGTGAAAAATTTTTTGCCCTCTCTACCATTTCTTGGCTTCAAACTCCAATATCTCGCGAACGGATTGACCTAACCCAAAAATTCCTATTGCATCTGAAAGTAGAAACTCGCCCGATTACAACGGTATGTGTATTTTATCCCTAGGCCATTCTGATTAAGCGTTTGGAGCAGCAGAAGTGCGAAAAATTTGTTGTCTTCATAACCATTTCTTAGCTTCAAACTCCCATATCTCGCGAACGGATTGACCTAACCCAAAAATTCCTATTGCATCTGAAAGTAGAAACTCGCCCGATTACAGCGGTATGTGTATTTTTTCCCTAGGCCATTCTGGTTAAGCGTTTGGAGCAGCAGAATTGCGAAAAATTTTTTGCCTTCTCAACCACATCTTGGCTTCAAACTCCCATATCTCGCGAACGGATTGACCTAACCCAAAAATTCCTGTTGCATCTGAAAGTAGAAACTCGCCCGATTACAACGGTATGTGTATTTTTTCCATAGGCCATTCTGGTTAAGCGTTTGGAGCAGCAGAATTGCGAAAAATTTTTTGTCTTCTCAAACATTTCTTGGCTCCAAAGTCCCATATCTCGCGAACGGATTGACGTAACCCAAAAATTCCTGTTGCGTCTGAAAGTAGAAACTCTCCCGATTACAACGCTATGTGTATTTTTTCCCTAGGCCATTCTGGTTAAGCGTTTGGAGCAGCAGAATGGCGAAAAATCTTTTGTCTTCTCAACCATTTCTTGGCTTCAAACTCCCATATCTCGCGGACGGATTGACCTAACCCAAAAATTCCTGTTGCGTGTGAAAGTAGAAACTCGCCCGATTACAACGGTACGTGTATTTTTTCCCTAGGCCATTCTGGTTAAGCGTTTGGAGCAGCAGAAGTGCGAAAAATTTGTTGCCTTCTCAACCATTTCTTGGCTTCAAACTCCCATATCTCGCGAACGGATTGACCTAACCCAAAAATTCCTATTGCATCTGAAAGTAGAAACTCGCCCGATTACAGCGGTATGTGTATTTTTTCCCTAGGCCATTCTGGTTAAGCGTTTGGAGCAGCAGAATTGCGAAAAATTTTTTGCCTTCTCAACCATTTCTTGGCTTCAAACTCCCATATCTCGCGAACGGATTGACCTAACCCAAAAATTCCTGTCGCATCTGAAAGTAGAAACTCGCCCGATTACAACGGTATGCGTATTTTTTCCATAGGCCATTCTGGTTAAGCGTTTGGAGCAGCAGAATTGCGAAAAATCTTTTGTCTTGTCAACCATTTCTTGGCTTCAAACTCCCATATCTCGCGGACGGATTGACCTAACCCAAAAATTCCTGTTGCGTGTGAAAGTAGAAACTCGCCCGATTACAACGGTACGTGTATTTTTTCCCTAGCCCATTCTGTTTAAGCGTTTGGAGCAGCAGAATTGCGAAAAATCTTTTGTCTTCTCAACCATTTCTTGGCTTCAAACTCCCATATCTCGCGGACGGATTGACCTAACCCAAAAATTCCTGTTGCGTGTGAAAGTAGAAACTCGCCCGATTACAACGGTATGTGTATTTTTTCCATAGGCCATTCTGGTTAAGCGTTTGGAGCAGCAGAATTGCGAAAAATCTTTTGTCTTCTCAACCATTTCTTGGCTTCAAACTCCCATATCTCGCGGACGGATTGACCTAACCCAAAAATTCCTGTTGCGTGTGAAAGTAGAAACTCGCCCGATTACAACGGTACGTGTATTTTTTCCCTAGCCCATTCTGTTTAAGCGTTTGGAGCAGCAGAATTGCGAAAATTTGTTTTCTTCTCAACCATTTCTTAGCTTCAAAGTCCCATATGTCGCGAACGGATTGACCAAACCCAAAAATTCCTGCAGCGTCTGAAAGTAGAAACTCGCCGGATGACAACGGTACGTGTATTTTTTCCCTAGGCCATTCTGGTTAAGCGTTTGGAGCAGCAGAATTGCGAAAAATTTTTTGCCTTCTCAACCACATCTTGGCTTCAAACTCCCATATCTCGCGAACGGATTGACCTAACCCAAAAATTCCTGTTGCGTCTGAAAGTAGAAACTCGCCCGATTACAACGCTATGTGTATTTTTTCCCTAGGCCATTCTGGTTAAGCGTTTGGAGCAGCAGAAGTGCGAAAAATTTGTTGCCTTCTCAACCATTTCTTGGCTTCAAACTCCCATATCTCGCGAACGGATTGACCTAACCCAAAAATTCCTATTGCATCTGAAAGTAGAAACTCGCCCGATTACAGCGGTATGTGTATTTTTTCCCTAGGCCATTCTGGTTAAGCGTTTGGAGCAGCAGAATTGCGAAAAATTTTTTGGCTTCTCAACCATTTCTTGGTTTCAAACTCCCATATCTCGCGAACGGATTGACCTAACCCAAAAATTCCTCTCGCATCTGAAAGTAGAAACTCGCCCGATTACAACGGTATGTGTATTTTTTCCATAGGCCATTCTGGTTAAGCGTGTGGAGCAGCAGAATTGCGAAAAATCTTTTGTCTTCTCAACCATTTCTTGGCTTCAAACTCCCATATCTCGCGGACGGATTGACCTAACCCAAAAATTCCTGTTGCGTGTGAAAGTAGAAACTCGCCCGATTACAACGGTACGTGTATTTTTTCCCTAGCCCATTCTGGTTAAGCGTTTGGAGCAGCAGAATTGCGAAAAATTTGTTGTCTTCTCAACCATTTCTTAGCTTCAAAGTCCCATATCTCGCGAACGGATTGACCAAACCCAAAAATTCCTGCTGCGTCTGAAAGTAGAAACTCGCCCGATTATAACGATATGCGTATTTTTTCCCTAGGCCATTCTGGTTAAGCGTTTGGAGCAGCAGAATTGCGAAAAATTTTTTGCCTTCTCAACCATTTCTTGTATTCAAACTCCCATATCTCGCGAACGGATTGACCTAACCCAAAAATTCCTATTTTATCTGAAAGTAGAAACTCGCCCGATTACAACGGTGTGTGTATTTTTTCCCTAGGCCATTCTGGCTAAGCGTTTGGAGCAGCAGAATTGCGAAAAATTTTTTGCCTTCTCTACCATTTCTTGGCTTCAAAGTCCCATATCTCGCGAACGGATTGACCTAACCCAAAAATTCCTATTGCATCTGAAAGTAGAAACTCGCCCGATTACAACGGTATGTGTATTTTTTCCCTAGGCCATTCTGGTTAAGCGTTTGGAGCAGCAGAATTGTGAAAAATTTTTTGCCCTCTCTACCATTTCTTGGCTTCAAACTCCAATATCTCGCGAACGGATTGACCTAACCCAAAAATTCCTATTGCATCTGAAAGTAGAAACTCGCCCGATTACAACGGTATGTGTATTTTTTCCCTAGGCCATTCTGGTTAAGCGTTTGGAGCAGCAGAATTGCGAAAAATTTTTTGCCTTCTCAACCACATCTTGGCTTCAAACTCCCATATCTCGCGAACGGATTGACCTAACCCAAAAATTCCTGTTGCGTCTGAAAGTAGAAACTCGCCCGATTACAACGCTATGTGTATTTTTTCCCTAGGCCATTCTGGTTAAGCGTTTGGAGCAGCAGAAATGCGAAAAATTTTTTGCCTTCTCAACCATTTCTTGGCTCCAAAGTCCCATATCTCGCGAACGGATTGACTTATCCCAAAAATTCCTATTGCATCTGAAAGTAGAAACTCGCCCGATTACAACGGTATGTGTATTTTTTCCCTAGGCCATTCTGGTTAAGCGTTCGGAGCAGCAGAATTGCGAAAAATTTTTTGCCTTCTCAACCATTTCTTGTATTCAAACTCCCATATCTCGCGAACGGATTGACCTAACCCAAAAATTCCTATTTTATCTGAAAGTAGAAACTCGCCCGATTACAACGGTGTGTGTATTTTTTCCCTAGGCCATTCTGGTTAAGCGTTTGGAGCAGCAGAATTGCGAAAAATTTTTTGCCTTCTCTACCATTTCTTGGCTTCAAAGTCCCATATCTCGCGAACGGATTGACCTAACCCAAAAATTCCTATTGCATCTGAAAGTAGAAACTCGCCCGATTACAACGGTATGTGTATTTTTTCCCTAGGCCATTCTGGTTAAGCGTTTGGAGCAGCAGAATTGTGAAAAATTTTTTGCCCTCTCTACCATTTCTTGGCTTCAAACTCCAATATCTCGCGAACGGATTGACCTAACCCAAAAATTCCTATTGCATCTGAAAGTAGAAACTCGCCCGATTACAACGGTATGTGTATTTTTTCCCTAGGCCATTCTGGTTAAGCGTTTGGAGCAGCAGAATTGCGAAAAATTTTTTGCCTTCTCAACCACATCTTGGCTTCAAACTCCCATATCTCGCGAACGGATTGACCTAACCCAAAAATTCCTGTTGCGTCTGAAAGTAGAAACTCGCCCGATTACAACGCTATGTGTATTTTTTCCCTAGGCCATTCTGGTTAAGCGTTTGGAGCAGCAGAATTGCGAAAAATTTTTTGCCTTCTCAACCATTTCTTGGCTCCAAAGTCCCATATCTCGCGAACGGATTGACCTAACCCAAAAATTCCTATTGCATCTGAAAGTAGAAACTCGCCCGATTACAGCGGTATGTGTATTTTTTCCCTAGGCCATTCTGGTTAAGCGTTTGGAGCAGCAGAAGTGCGAAAAATTTGTTGCCTTCTCCACCATTTCTTGGCTTCAAACTCCCATATCTCGCGAACGGATTGACCTAACCCAAAAATTCCTATTGCATCTGAAAGTAGAAACTCGCCCGATTACAGCGGTATCTGTATTTTTTCCCTAGGCCATTCTGGTTAAGCGTTTGGAGCAGCAGAAATGCGAAAAATTTTTTGGCTTCTCAACCATTTCTTGGCTTCAAAGTCTCATATCTCGCGAACGGATTGACTTATCCCAAAAATTCCTATTGCATCTGAAAGTAGAAACTCGCCCGATTACAACGGTATGTGTATTTTTTCCCTAGGCCATTCTGGTTAAGCGTTCGGAGCAGCAGAATTGCGAAAAATTTTTTGCCTTCTCAACCATTTCTTGTATTCAAACTCTCATATCTCGCGAACGGATTGACCTAACCCAAAAATTCCTATTTTATCTGAAAGTAGAAACTCGCCCGATTACAACGGTGTGTGTATTTTTTCCCTAGGCCATTCTGGTTAAGCGTTTGGAGCAGCAGAATTGCGAAAAATTTTTTGCCTTCTCTACCATTTCTTGGCTTCAAAGTCCCATATCTCGCGAACGGATTGACCTAACCCAAAAATTCCTATTGCATCTGAAAGTAGAAACTCGCCCGATTACAACGGTATGTGTATTTTTTCCCTAGGCCATTCTGGTTAAGCGTTTGGAGCAGCAGAATTGTGAAAAATTTTTTGCCCTCTCTACCATTTCTTGGCTTCAAACTCCAATATCTCGCGAACGGATTGACCTAACCCAAAAATTCCTATTGCATCTGAAAGTAGAAACTCGCCCGATTACAACGGTATGTGTATTTTTTCCCTAGGCCATTCTGGTTAAGCGTTTGGAGCAGCAGAATTGCGAAAAATTTTTTGCCTTCTCAACCACATCTTGGCTTCAAACTCCCATATCTCGCGAACGGATTGACCTAACCCAAAAATTCCTGTTGCGTCTGAAAGTAGAAACTCGCCCGATTACAACGCTATGTGTATTTTTTCCCTAGGCCATTCTGGTTAAGCGTTTGGAGCAGCAGAAATGCGAAAAATTTTTTGCCTTCTCAACCATTTCTTGGCTCCAAAGTCCCATATCTCGCGAACGGATTGACTTATCCCAAAAATTCCTATTGCATCTGAAAGTAGAAACTCGCCCGATTACAACGGTATGTGTATTTTTTCCCTAGGCCATTCTGGTTAAGCGTTCGGAGCAGCAGAATTGCGAAAAATTTTTTGCCTTCTCAACCATTTCTTGTATTCAAACTCCCATATCTCGCGAACGGATTGACCTAACCCAAAAATTCCTATTTTATCTGAAAGTAGAAACTCGCCCGATTACAACGGTGTGTGTATTTTTTCCCTAGGCCATTCTGGTTAAGCGTTTGGAGCAGCAGAATTGCGAAAAATTTTTTGCCTTCTCTACCATTTCTTGGCTTCAAAGTCCCATATCTCGCGAACGGATTGACCTAACCCAAAAATTCCTATTGCATCTGAAAGTAGAAACTCGCCCGATTACAACGGTATGTGTATTTTTTCCCTAGGCCATTCTGGTTAAGCGTTTGGAGCAGCAGAATTGTGAAAAATTTTTTGCCCTCTCTACCATTTCTTGGCTTCAAACTCCAATATCTCGCGAACGGATTGACCTAACCCAAAAATTCCTATTGCATCTGAAAGTAGAAACTCGCCCGATTACAACGGTATGTGTATTTTTTCCCTAGGCCATTCTGGTTAAGCGTTTGGAGCAGCAGAATTGCGAAAAATTTTTTGCCTTCTCAACCACATCTTGGCTTCAAACTCCCATATCTCGCGAACGGATTGACCTAACCCAAAAATTCCTGTTGCGTCTGAAAGTAGAAACTCGCCCGATTACAACGCTATGTGTATTTTTTCCCTAGGCCATTCTGGTTAAGCGTTTGGAGCAGCAGAATTGCGAAAAATTTTTTGCCTTCTCAACCATTTCTTGGCTCCAAAGTCCCATATCTCGCGAACGGATTGACCTAACCCAAAAATTCCTATTGCATCTGAAAGTAGAAACTCGCCCGATTACAGCGGTATGTGTATTTTTTCCCTAGGCCATTCTGGTTAAGCGTTTGGAGCAGCAGAAGTGCGAAAAATTTGTTGCCTTCTCCACCATTTCTTGGCTTCAAACTCCCATATCTCGCGAACGGATTGACCTAACCCAAAAATTCCTATTGCATCTGAAAGTAGAAACTCGCCCGATTACAGCGGTATCTGTATTTTTTCCCTAGGCCATTCTGGTTAAGCGTTTGGAGCAGCAGAAATGCGAAAAATTTTTTGGCTTCTCAACCATTTCTTGGCTTCAAAGTCTCATATCTCGCGAACGGATTGACTTATCCCAAAAATTCCTATTGCATCTGAAAGTAGAAACTCGCCCGATTACAACGGTATGTGTATTTTTTCCCTAGGCCATTCTGGTTAAGCGTTCGGAGCAGCAGAATTGCGAAAAATTTTTTGCCTTCTCAACCATTTCTTGTATTCAAACTCTCATATCTCGCGAACGGATTGACCTAACCCAAAAATTCCTATTTTATCTGAAAGTAGAAACTCGCCCGATTACAACGGTGTGTGTATTTTTTCCCTAGGCCATTCTGGTTAAGCGTTTGGAGCAGCAGAATTGCGAAAAATTTTTTGCCTTCTCTACCATTTCTTGGCTTCAAAGTCCCATATCTCGCGAACGGATTGACCTAACCCAAAAATTCCTATTGCATCTGAAAGTAGAAACTCGCCCGATTACAACGGTATGTGTATTTTTTCCCTAGGCCATTCTGGTTAAGCGTTTGGAGCAGCAGAATTGTGAAAAATTTTTTGCCCTCTCTACCATTTCTTGGCTTCAAACTCCAATATCTCGCGAACGGATTGACCTAACCCAAAAATTCCTATTGCATCTGAAAGTAGAAACTCGCCCGATTACAACGGTATGTGTATTTTTTCCCTAGGCCATTCTGGTTAAGCGTTTGGAGCAGCAGAATTGCGAAAAATTTGTTGCTTTCTCAAGCATTTCTTGGCTTCAAACTCCCATATCTCGCGAACGGATTGACCTAACCCAAAAATTCCTATTGCATCTGAAAGTAGAAACTCGCCCGATTACAACGGTATGTGTATTATTTCCCTAGGCCATTCTGGTTAAGCGTTTGGAGCAACAGAATTGCAAAAATTTTTTGCCTTCTCAACCATTTCTTGGCTCCAAAGTCCCATATCTCGCGAACGGATTGACCTAACCCAAAAATTCCTATTGCATCTGAAAGTAGAAACTCGCCCGATTACAGCGGTATGTTTATTTTTTCCCTAGGCCATTCTGGTTAAGCGTTTGGAGCAGCAGAATTGCGAAAAATTTTTTGCCTTCTCAACCACATCTTGGCTTCAAACTCCCATATCTCGCGAACGGATTGACCTAACCCAAAAATTCCTGTTGCGTCTGAAAGTAGAAACTCGCCCGATTACAACGCTATGTGTATTTTTTCCCTAGGCCATTCTGGTTAAGCGTTTGGAGCAGCAGAATTGCGAAAAATTTTTTGCCTTCTCAACCATTTCTTGGCTCCAAAGTCCCATATCTCGCGAACGGATTGACCTAACCCAAAAATTCCCATTGCATCTGAAAGTAGAAACTCGCCCGATTACAACGGTATGTGTATTTTTTCCATAGGCCATTCTGGTTAAGCGTTTGGAGCAGCAGAATTGCGAAAAATTTTTTGTCTTCTCAACCATTTCTTGGCTTCAAACTCCCATATCTCGCGGACGGATTGACCTAACCCAAAAATTCCTATTGCATCTGAAAGTAGAAACTCGCCCGATTACAACGGTATGTGTATTTTATCCCTAGGCCATTCTGATTAAGCGTTTGGAGCAGCAGAAGTGCGAAAAATTTGTTGTCTTCATAACCATTTCTTAGCTTCAAACTCCCATATCTCGCGAACGGATTGACCTAACCCAAAAATTCCTATTGCATCTGAAAGTAGAAACTCGCCCGATTACAGCGGTATGTGTATTTTTTCCCTAGGCCATTCTGGTTAAGCGTTTGGAGCAGCAGAATTGCGAAAAATTTTTTGCCTTCTCAACCACATCTTGGCTTCAAACTCCCATATCTCGCGAACGGATTGACCTAACCCAAAAATTCCTGTTGCATCTGAAAGTAGAAACTCGCCCGATTACAACGGTATGTGTATTTTTTCCATAGGCCATTCTGGTTAAGCGTTTGGAGCAGCAGAATTGCGAAAAATTTTTGGTCTTCTCAAACATTTCTTGGCTCCAAAGTCCCATATCTCGCGAACGGATTGACGTAACCCAAAAATTCCTGTTGCGTCTGAAAGTAGAAACTCTCCCGATTACAACGCTATGTGTATTTTTTCCCTAGGCCATTCTGGTTAAGCGTTTGGAGCAGCAGAATTGCGAAAAATTTTTTGGCTTCTCAACCATTTCTTGGTTTCAAACTCCCATATCTCGCGAACGGATTGACCTAACCCAAAAATTCCTGTCGCATCTGAAAGTAGAAACTCGCCCGATTACAACTGTATGTGTATTTTTTCCATAGGCCATTCTGGTTAAGCGTTTGGAGCAGCAGAATTGCGAAAAATTTTTTGTCTTCTCAACCATTTCTTGGCTTCAAACTCCCATATCTCGCGGACGGATTGACTTAACCCAAAAATTCCTCTTGCGTGTGAAAGTAGAAACTCGCCCGACGACAACGGTACGTGTATTTTTTCCCTAGGCCATTCTGGTTAAGCGTTTGGAGCAGCAGAATTGCGAAAAATTTTTTGCCTTCTCAACCATTTCTTGGCTCCAAAGTCCCATATCTCGCGAACGGATTGACCTAACCCAAAAATTCCTATTGCATCTGAAAGTAGAAACTCGCCCGATTACAGCGGTATGTGTATTTTTTCCCTAGGCCATTCTGGTTAAGCGTTTGGAGAAGCAGAAGTGCGAAAAATTTGTTGCCTTCTCAACCATTTCTTGGCTTCAAACTCCCATATCTCGCGAACGGATTGACGTAACCCAAAAATTCCTGTTGCGTCTGAAAGTAGAAACTCTCCCGATTACAACGCTATGTGTATTTTTTCCCTAGGCCATTCTGGTTAAGCGTTTGGAGCAGCAGAATGGCGAAAAATCTTTTGTCTTCTCAACCATTTCTTGGCTTCAAACTCCCATATCTCGCGGACGGATTGACCTAACCCAAAAATTCCTGTTGCGTGTGAAAGTAGAAACTCGCCCGATTACAACGGTACGTGTATTTTTTCCCTAGCCCATTCTGTTTAAGCGTTTGGAGCAGCAGAATTGCGAAAAATCTTTTGTCTTCTCAACCATTTCTTGGCTTCAAACTCCCATATCTCGCGGACGGATTGACCTAACCCAAAAATTCCTGTTGCGTGTGAAAGTAGAAACTCGCCCGATTACAACGGTATGTGTATTTTTTCCATAGGCCATTCTGGTTAAGCGTTTGGAGCAGCAGAATTGCGAAAAATCTTTTGTCTTCTCAACCATTTCTTGGCTTCAAACTCCCATATCTCGCGGACGGATTGACCTAACCCAAAAATTCCTGTTGCGTGTGAAAGTAGAAACTCGCCCGATTACAACGGTACGTGTATTTTTTCCCTAGCCCATTCTGTTTAAGCGTTTGGAGCAGCAGAATTGCGAAAATTTGTTTTCTTCTCAACCATTTCTTAGCTTCAAAGTCCCATATGTCGCGAACGGATTGACCAAACCCAAAAATTCCTGCAGCGTCTGAAAGTAGAAACTCGCCGGATGACAACGGTACGTGTATTTTTTCCCTAGGCCATTCTGGTTAAGCGTTTGGAGCAGCAGAATTGCGAAAAATTTTTTGCCTTCTCAACCACATCTTGGCTTCAAACTCCCATATCTCGCGAACGGATTGACCTAACCCAAAAATTCCTGTTGCGTCTGAAAGTAGAAACTCGCCCGATTACAACGCTATGTGTATTTTTTCCCTAGCCCATTCTGGTTAAGCGTTTGGAGCAGCAGAATTGCGAAAAATTTGTTGTCTTCTCAACCATTTCTTAGCTTCAAAGTCCCATATCTCGCGAACGGATTGACCAAACCCAAAAATTCCTGCTGCGTCTGAAAGTAGAAACTCGCCCGATTATAACGATATGCGTATTTTTTCCCTAGGCCATTCTGGTTAAGCGTTTGGAGCAGCAGAATTGCGAAAAATGTTTTGCCTTCTCAACCATTTCTTGGCTTCAAACTCCCATATCTGGCGAACGGATTGACCTAACCCAAAAATTCCTATTGCATCTGAAAGTAGAAACTCGCCCGATTACAACGGTTTGTGTATTATTTCCCTAGGCCATTCTGGTTAAGCGTTTGGAGCAACAGAATTGCAAAAATTTTTTGCCTTCTCAACCATTTCTTGGCTCCAAAGTCCCATATCTCGCGAACGGATTGACCTAACCCAAAAATTCCTATTGCATCTGAAAGTAGAAACTCGCCCGATTACAGCGGTATGTTTATTTTTTCCCTAGGCCATTCTGGTTAAGCGTTTGGAGCAGCAGAATTGCGAAAAATTTTTTGCCTTCTCAACCACATCTTGGCTTCAAACTCCCATATCTCGCGAACGGATTGACCTAACCCAAAAATTCCTGTTGCGTCTGAAAGTAGAAACTCGCCCGATTACAACGCTATGTGTATTTTTTCCCTAGGCCATTCTGGTTAAGCGTTTGGAGCAGCAGAATTGCGAAAAATTTTTTGCCTTCTCTACCATTTCTTAGCTTCAAACTGCCATATCTCGCGAACGGATTGACCTAACCCAAAAATTCCTGTTGCATCTGAAAGTAGAAACTCGCCCGATTACAACGGTATGTGTATTTTTTCCATAGGCCATTCTGGTTAAGCGTTTGGAGCAGCAGAATTGCGAAAAATTTTTTGTCTTCTCAACCATTTCTTGGCTTCAAACTCCCATATCTCGCGGACGGATTGACTTAACCCAAAAATTCCTCTTGCGTGTGAAAGTAGAAACTCGCCCGATGACAACGGTACGTGTATTTTTTCCCTAGGCCATTCTGGTTAAGCGTTTGGAGCAGAAGAATTGCGAAAAATTTTTTGCCTTCTCAACCACATCTTGGCTTCAAACTCCCATATCTCGCGAACGGATTGACCTAACCCAAAAATTCCTGTCGCATCTGAAAGTAGAAACTCGCCCGATTACAGCGGTATGTTTATTTTTTCCCTAGGCCATTCTGGTTAAGCGTTTGGAGCAGCAGAATTGCGAAAAATTTTTTGCCTTCTCAACCACATCTTGGCTTCAAACTCCCATATCTCGCGAACGGATTGACCTAACCCAAAAATTCCTGTTGCGTCTGAAAGTAGAAACTCGCCCGATTACAACGCTATGTGTATTTTTTCCATAGGCCATTCTGGTTAAGCGTTTGGAGCAGCAGAATTGCGAAAAATTTTTTGTCTTCTCAACCATTTCTTGGCTCCAAAGTCCCATATCTCGCGAACGGATTGACCTAACCCAAAAATTCCTGTTGCGTCTGAAAGTAGAAACTCGCCCGATTACAACGCTATGTGTATTTTTTCCCTAGGCCATTCTGGTTAAGCGTTTGGAGCAGCAGAATTGCGAAAAATTTTTTGGCTTCTCAACCATTTCTTGGTTTCAAACTCCCATATCTCGCGAACGGATTGACCTAACCCAAAAATTCCTGTCGCATCTGAAAGTAGAAACTCGCCCGATTACAACGGTATGTGTATTTTTTCCATAGGCCATTCTGGTTAAGCGTTTGGAGCAGCAGAATTGCGAAAAATTTTTTGTCTTCTCAACCATTTCTTGGCTTCAAACTCCCATATCTCGCGAACGGATTGACCTAACCCAAAAATTCCTGTCGCATCTGAAAGTAGAAACTCGCCCGATTACAACGGTATGTGTATTTTTTCCATAGGCCATTCTGGTTAAGCGTTTGGAGCAGCAGAATTGCGAAAAATCTTTTGTCTTCTCAACCATTTCTTGGCTTCAAACTCCCATATCTCGCGGACGGATTGACCTAACCCAAAAATTCCTGTTGCGTGTGAAAGTAGAAACTCGCCCGATTACAACGGTACGTGTATTTTTTCCCTAGCCCATTCTGGTTAAGCGTTTGGAGCAGCAGAATTGCGAAAAATTTTTTGCCTTCTCAACCACATCTTGGCTTCAAACTCCCATATCTCGCGAACGGATTGACCTAACCCAAAAATTCCTGTCGCATCTGAAAGTAGAAACTCGCCCGATTACAGCGGTATGTTTATTTTTTCCCTAGGCCATTCTGGTTAAGCGTTTGGAGCAGCAGAATTGCGAAAAATTTTTTGCCTTCTCAACCACATCTTGGCTTCAAACTCCCATATCTCGCGAACGGATTGACCTAACCCAAAAATTCCTGTTGCGTCTGAAAGTAGAAACTCGCCCGATTACAACGCTATGTGTATTTTTTCCATAGGCCATTCTGGTTAAGCGTTTGGAGCAGCAGAATTGCGAAAAATTTTTTGTCTTCTCAACCATTTCTTGGCTCCAAAGTCCCATATCTCGCGAACGGATTGACCTAACCCAAAAATTCCTGTTGCGTCTGAAAGTAGAAACTCGCCCGATTACAACGCTATGTGTATTTTTTCCCTAGGCCATTCTGGTTAAGCGTTTGGAGCAGCAGAATTGCGAAAAATTTTTTGGCTTCTCAACCATTTCTTGGTTTCAAACTCCCATATCTCGCGAACGGATTGACCTAACCCAAAAATTCCTGTCGCATCTGAAAGTAGAAACTCGCCCGATTACAACGGTATGTGTATTTTTTCCATAGGCCATTCTGGTTAAGCGTTTGGAGCAGCAGAATTGCGAAAAATTTTTTGTCTTCTCAACCATTTCTTGGCTTCAAACTCCCATATCTCGCGAACGGATTGACCTAACCCAAAAATTCCTGTCGCATCTGAAAGTAGAAACTCGCCCGATTACAACGGTATGTGTATTTTTTCCATAGGCCATTCTGGTTAAGCGTTTGGAGCAGCAGAATTGCGAAAAATCTTTTGTCTTCTCAACCATTTCTTGGCTTCAAACTCCCATATCTCGCGGACGGATTGACCTAACCCAAAAATTCCTGTTGCGTGTGAAAGTAGAAACTCGCCCGATTACAACGGTACGTGTATTTTTTCCCTAGCCCATTCTGGTTAAGCGTTTGGAGCAGCAGAATTGCGAAAAATTTGTTGTCTTCTCAACCATTTCTTAGCTTCAAAGTCCCATATCTCGCGAACGGATTGACCTAACCCAAAAATTCCTATTGCATCTGAAAGTAGAAACTCGCCCGATTACAGCGGTATGTTTATTTTTTCCCTAGGCCATTCTGGTTAAGCGTTTGGAGCAGCAGAATTGCGAAAAATTTTTTGCCTTCTCAACCACATCTTGGCTTCAAACTCCCATATCTCGCGAACGGATTGACCTAACCCAAAAATTCCTGTTGCGTCTGAAAGTAGAAACTCGCCCGATTACAACGCTATGTGTATTTTTTCCATAGGCCATTCTGGTTAAGCGTTTGGAGCAGCAGAATTGCGAAAAATTTTTTGTCTTCTCAACCATTTCTTGGCTCCAAAGTCCCATATCTCGCGAACGGATTGACCTAACCCAAAAATTCCTGTTGCGTCTGAAAGTAGAAACTCGCCCGATTACAACGCTATGTGTATTTTTTCCTAGGCCATTCTGGTTAAGCGTTTGGAGCAGCAGAATTGCGAAAAATTTTTTGGCTTCTCAACCATTTCTTGGTTTCAAACTCCCATATCTCGCGAACGGATTGACCTAACCCAAAAATTCCTGTCGCATCTGAAAGTAGAAACTCGCCCGATTACAACGGTATGTGTATTTTTTCCATAGGCCATTCTGGTTAAGCGTTTGGAGCAGCAGAATTGCGAAAAATTTTTTGTCTTCTCAACCATTTCTTGGCTTCAAACTCCCATATCTCGCGGACGGATTGACTTAACCCAAAAATTCCTCTTGCGTGTGAAAGTAGAAACTCGGCCGACGACAACGGAACGTGTATTTTTTCCCTAGGCCATTCTGGTTAAGCGTTTGGAGCAGCAGAATTGCGAAAAATTTTTTGCCTTCTCAACCACATCTTGGCTTCAAACTCCCATATCTCGCGAACGGATTGACCTAACCCAAAAATTCCTGTTGCGTCTGAAAGTAGAAACTCGCCCGATTACAACGCTATGTGTATTTTTTCCCTAGGCCATTCTGGTTAAGCGTTTGGAGCAGCAGAATTGCGAAAAATTTTTTGCCTTCTCAACCATTTCTTGGCTCCAAAGTCCCATATCTCGCGAACGGATTGACCTAACCCAAAAATTCCTATTGCATCCGAAAGTAGAAACTCGCCCGATTACAGCGGTATGTGTATTTTTTCCCTAGGCCATTCTGGTTAAGCGTTTGGAGAAGCAGAAGTGCGAAAAATTTTTTGGCTTCTCAACCATTTCTTGGTTTCAAACTCCCATATCTCGCGAACGGATTGACCTAACCCAAAAATTCCTGTCGCATCTGAAAGTAGAAACTCGCCCGATTACAACGGTATGTGTATTTTTTCCATAGGCCATTCTGGTTAAGCGTTTGGAGCAGCAGAATTGCGAAAAATCTTTTGTCTTCTCAACCATTTCTTGGCTTCAAACTCCCATATCTCGCGAACGGATTGACCTAACCCAAAAATTCCTGTTGCGTCTGAAAGTAGAAACTCGCCCGATTACAACGCTATGTGTATTTTTTCCCTAGGCCATTCTGGTTAAGCGTTTGGAGCAGCAGAATTGCGAAAAATTTTTTGCCTTCTCAACCATTTCTTGGCTCCAAAGTCCCATATCTCGCGAACGGATTGACCTAACCCAAAAATTCCTATTGCATCTGAAAGTAGAAACTCGCCCGATTACAGCGGTATGTGTATTTTTTCCCTAGGCCATTCTGGTTAAGCGTTTGGAGCAGCAGAATTGCGAAAAATTTGTTGCCTTCTCAACCATTTCTTGGCTTCAAACTCCCATATCTCGCGAACGGATTGACCTAACCCAAAAATTCCTATTGCATCTGAAAGTAGAAACTCGCCCGATTACAGCGGTATGTGTATTTTTTCCCTAGGCCATTCTGGTTAAGCGTTTGGAGCAGCAGAATTGCGAAAAATTTTTTGGCTTCTCAACCATTTCTTGGTTTCAAACTCCCATATCTCGCGAACGGATTGACCTAACCCAAAAATTCCTGTCGCATCTGAAAGTAGAAACTCGCCCGATTACAACGGTATGTGTATTTTTTCCATAGGCCATTCTGGTTAAGCGTTTGGAGCAGCAGAATTGCGAAAAATTTTTTGCCTTCTCAACCATTTCTTGGTTTCAAACTCCCATATCTCGCGAACGGATTAACCTAACCCAAAAATTCCTGTCGCATCTGAAAGTAGAAACTCGCCCGATTACAACGGTATGTGTATTTTTTCCATAGGCCATTCTGGTTAAGCGTTTGGAGCAGCAGAATTGCGAAAAATTTTTTGCCTTCTCAACCACATCTTGGCTTCAAACTCCCATATCTCGCGAACGGATTGACCTAACCCAAAAATTCCTGTTGCGTCTGAAAGTAGAAACTCGCCCGATTACAACGCTATGTGTATTTTTTCCCTAGGCCATTCTGGTTAAGCGTTTGGAGCAGCAGAATTGCGAAAAATTTGTTGTCTTCTCAACCATTTCTTAGCTTCAAAGTCCCATATCTCGCGAACGGATTGACCTAACCCAAAAATTCCTATTGCATCTGAAAGTAGAAACTCGCCCGATTACAGCGGTATGTTTATTTTTTCCCTAGGCCATTCTGGTTAAGCGTTTGGAGCAGCAGAATTGCGAAAAATTTTTTGCCTTCTCAACCACATCTTGGCTTCAAACTCCCATATCTCGCGAACGGATTGACCTAACCCAAAAATTCCTGTTGCGTCTGAAAGTAGAAACTCGCCCGATTACAACGGTATGTGTATTTTTTCCATAGGCCATTCTGGTTAAGCGTTTGGAGCAGCAGAATTGCGAAAAATTTTTTGCTTTCTCAACCACATCTTGGCTTCAAACTCCCATATCTCGCGAACGGATTGACCTAACCCAAAAATTCCTGTTGCGTCTGAAAGTAGAAACTCGCCCGATTACAACGCTATGTGTATTTTTTCCCTAGGCCATTCTGGTTAAGCGTTTGGAGCAGCAGAATTGCGATAAATTTTTTGCCTTCTCTTCCATTTCTTAGCTTCAAACTGCCATATCTCGCGAACGGATTGACCTAACCCAAAAATTCCTGTTGCATCTGAAAGTAGAAACTCGCCCGATTACAACGGTATGTGTATTTTTTCCCTAGCCCATTCTGGTTAAGCGTTTGGAGCAGCAGAATTGCGAAAAATTTGTTGTCTTCTCAACCATTTCTTAGCTTCAAAGTCCCATATCTCGCGAACGGATTGACCTAACCCAAAAATTCCTATTGCATCTGAAAGTAGAAACTCGCCCGATTACAGCGGTATGTTTATTTTTTCCCTAGGCCATTCTGGTTAAGCGTTTGGAGCAGCAGAATTGCGAAAAATTTTTTGCCTTCTCAACCACATCTTGGCTTCAAACTCCCATATCTCGCGAACGGATTGACCTAACCCAAAAATTCCTGTTGCGTCTGAAAGTAGAAACTCGCCCGATTACAACGCTATGTGTATTTTTTCCCTAGGCCATTCTGGTTAAGCGTTTGGAGCAGCAGAATTGCGATAAATTTTTTGCCTTCTCTACCATTTCTTAGCTTCAAACTGCCATATCTCGCGAACGGATTGACCTAACCCAAAAATTCCTGTTGCATCTGAAAGTAGAAACTCGCCCGATTACAACGGTATGTGTATTTTTTCCATAGGCCATTCTGGTTAAGCGTTTGGAGCAGCAGAATTGCGAAAAATTTTTTGTCTTCTCAACCATTTCTTGGCTCCAAAGTCCCATATCTCGCGAACGGATTGACCTAACCCAAAAATTCCTGTTGCGTCTGAAAGTAGAAACTCGCCCGATTACAACGCTATGTGTATTTTTTCCCTAGGCCATTCTGGTTAAGCGTTTGGAGCAGCAGAATTGCGAAAAATTTTTTGGCTTCTCAACCATTTCTTGGTTTCAAACTCCCATATCTCGCGAACGGATTGACCTAACCCAAAAATTCCTGTCGCATCTGAAAGTAGAAACTCGCCCGATTACAACGGTATGTGTATTTTTTCCATAGGCCATTCTGGTTAAGCGTTTGGAGCAGCAGAATTGCGAAAAATTTTTTGCCTTCTCAACCACATCTTGGCTTCAAACTCCCATATCTCGCGAACGGATTGACCTAACCCAAAAATTCCTGTTGCGTCTGAAAGTAGAAACTCGCCCGATTACAACGCTATGTGTATTTTTTCCCTAGGCCATTCTGGTTAAGCGTTTGGAGCAGCAGAATTGCGAAAAATTTTTTGCCTTCTCAACCATTTCTTGGCTCCAAAGTCCCATATCTCGCGAACGGATTGACCTAACCCAAAAATTCCTATTGCATCTGAAAGTAGAAACTCGCCCGATTACAGCGGTATGTGTATTTTTTCCCTAGGCCATTCTGGTTAAGCGTTTGGAGCAGCAGAATTGCGAAAAATTTGTTGCCTTCTCAACCATTTCTTGGCTTCAAACTCCCATATCTCGCGAACGGGTTGACCTAACCCAAAAATTCCTATTGCATCTGAAAGTAGAAACTCGCCCGATTACAGCGGTATGTGTATTTTTTCCCTAGGCCATTCTGGTTAAGCGTTTGGAGCAGCAGAATTGCGAAAAATTTTTTGGCTTCTCAACCATTTCTTGGTTTCAAACTCCCATATCTCGCGAACGGATTGACCTAACCCAAAAATTCCTGTCGCATCTGAAAGTAGAAACTCGCCCGATTACAACGGTATGTGTATTTTTTCCATAGGCCATTCTGGTTAAGCGTTTGGAGCAGCAGAATTGCGAAAAATTTTTTGCCTTCTCAACCATTTCTTGGTTTCAAACTCCCATATCTCGCGAACGGATTAACCTAACCCAAAAATTCCTGTCGCATCTGAAAGTAGAAACTCGCCCGATTACAACGGTATGTGTATTTTTTCCATAGGCCATTCTGGTTAAGCGTTTGGAGCAGCAGAATTGCGAAAAATTTTTTGCCTTCTCAACCACATCTTGGCTTCAAACTCCCATATCTCGCGAACGGATTGACCTAACCCAAAAATTCCTGTTGCGTCTGAAAGTAGAAACTCGCCCGATTACAACGCTATGTGTATTTTTTCCCTAGGCCATTCTGGTTAAGCGTTTGGAGCAGCAGAATTGCGAAAAATTTGTTGTCTTCTCAACCATTTCTTAGCTTCAAAGTCCCATATCTCGCGAACGGATTGACCTAACCCAAAAATTCCTATTGCATCTGAAAGTAGAAACTCGCCCGATTACAGCGGTATGTTTATTTTTTCCCTAGGCCATTCTGGTTAAGCGTTTGGAGCAGCAGAATTGCGAAAAATTTTTTGCCTTCTCAACCACATCTTGGCTTCAAACTCCCATATCTCGCGAACGGATTGACCTAACCTAAAAATTCCTGTTGCGTCTGAAAGTAGAAACTCGCCCGATTACAACGGTATGTGTATTTTTTCCATAGGCCATTCTGGTTAAGCGTTTGGAGCAGCAGAATTGCGAAAAATTTTTTGCTTTCTCAACCACATCTTGGCTTCAAACTCCCATATCTCGCGAACGGATTGACCTAACCCAAAAATTCCTGTTGCGTCTGAAAGTAGAAACTCGCCCGATTACAACGCTATGTGTATTTTTTCCCTAGGCCATTCTGGTTAAGCGTTTGGAGCAGCAGAATTGCGATAAATTTTTTGCCTTCTCTTCCATTTCTTAGCTTCAAACTGCCATATCTCGCGAACGGATTGACCTAACCCAAAAATTCCTGTTGCATCTGAAAGTAGAAACTCGCCCGATTACAACGGTATGTGTATTTTTTCCCTAGCCCATTCTGGTTAAGCGTTTGGAGCAGCAGAATTGCGAAAAATTTGTTGTCTTCTCAACCATTTCTTAGCTTCAAAGTCCCATATCTCGCGAACGGATTGACCTAACCCAAAAATTCCTATTGCATCTGAAAGTAGAAACTCGCCCGATTACAGCGGTATGTTTATTTTTTCCCTAGGCCATTCTGGTTAAGCGTTTGGAGCAGCAGAATTGCGAAAAATTTTTTGCCTTCTCAACCACATCTTGGCTTCAAACTCCCATATCTCGCGAACGGATTGACCTAACCCAAAAATTCCTGTTGCGTCTGAAAGTAGATACTCGCCCGATTACAACGCTATGTGTATTTTTTCCCTAGGCCATTCTGGTTAAGCGTTTGGAGCAGCAGAATTGCGATAAATTTTTTGCCTTCTCTACCATTTCTTAGCTTCAAACTGCCATATCTCGCGAACGGATTGACCTAACCCAAAAATTCCTGTTGCATCTGAAAGTAGAAACTCGCCCGATTACAACGGTATGTGTATTTTTTCCATAGGCCATTCTGGTTAAGCGTTTGGAGCAGCAGAATTGCGAAAAATTTTTTGTCTTCTCAACCATTTCTTGGCTCCAAAGTCCCATATCTCGCGAACGGATTGACCTAACCCAAAAATTCCTGTTGCGTCTGAAAGTAGAAACTCGCCCGATTACAACGCTATGTGTATTTTTTCCCTAGGCCATTCTGGTTAAGCGTTTGGAGCAGCAGAATTGCGAAAAATTTTTTGGCTTCTCAACCATTTCTTGGTTTCAAACTCCCATATCTCGCGAACGGATTGACCTAACCCAAAAATTCCTGTCGCATCTGAAAGTAGAAACTCGCCCGATTACAACGGTATGTGTATTTTTTCCATAGGCCATTCTGGTTAAGCGTTTGGAGCAGCAGAATTGCGAAAAATTTTTTGCCTTCTCAACCACATCTTGGCTTCAAACTCCCATATCTCGCGAACGGATTGACCTAACCCAAAAATTCCTGTTGCGTCTGAAAGTAGAAACTCGCCCGATTACAACGCTATGTGTATTTTTTCCCTAGGCCATTCTGGTTAAGCGTTTGGAGCAGCAGAATTGCGAAAAATTTTTTGCCTTCTCAACCATTTCTTGGCTCCAAAGTCCCATATCTCGCGAACGGATTGACCTAACCCAAAAATTCCTATTGCATCTGAAAGTAGAAACTCGCCCGATTACAGCGGTATGTGTATTTTTTCCCTAGGCCATTCTGGTTAAGCGTTTGGAGCAGCAGAATTGCGAAAAATTTGTTGCCTTCTCAACCATTTCTTGGCTTCAAACTCCCATATCTCGCGAACGGATTGACCTAACCCAAAAATTCCTATTGCATCTGAAAGTAGAAACTCGCCCGATTACAGCGGTATGTGTATTTTTTCCCTAGGCCATTCTGGTTAAGCGTTTGGAGCAGCAGAATTGCGAAAAATTTTTTGGCTTCTCAACCATTTCTTGGTTTCAAACTCCCATATCTCGCGAACGGATTGACCTAACCCAAAAATTCCTGTCGCATCTGAAAGTAGAAACTCGCCCGATTACAACGGTATGTGTATTTTTTCCATAGGCCATTCTGGTTAAGCGTTTGGAGCAGCAGAATTGCGAAAAATTTTTTGCCTTCTCAACCATTTCTTGGTTTCAAACTCCCATATCTCGCGAACGGATTAACCTAACCCAAAAATTCCTGTCGCATCTGAAAGTAGAAACTCGCCCGATTACAACCGTATGTGTATTTTTTCCATAGGCCATTCTGGTTAAGCGTTTGGAGCAGCAGAATTGCGAAAAATTTTTTGCCTTCTCAACCACATCTTGGCTTCAAACTCCCATATCTCGCGAACGGATTGACCTAACCCAAAAATTCCTGTTGCGTCTGAAAGTAGAAACTCGCCCGATTACAACGCTATGTGTATTTTTTCCCTAGGCCATTCTGGTTAAGCGTTTGGAGCAGCAGAATTGCGAAAAATTTGTTGTCTTCTCAACCATTTCTTAGCTTCAAAGTCCCATATCTCGCGAACGGATTGACCTAACCCAAAAATTCCTATTGCATCTGAAAGTAGAAACTCGCCCGATTACAGCGGTATGTTTATTTTTTCCCTAGGCCATTCTGGTTAAGCGTTTGGAGCAGCAGAATTGCGAAAAATTTTTTGCCTTCTCAACCACATCTTGGCTTCAAACTCCCATATCTCGCGAACGGATTGACCTAACCCAAAAATTCCTGTTGCGTCTGAAAGTAGAAACTCGCCCGATTACAACGGTATGTGTATTTTTTCCATAGGCCATTCTGGTTAAGCGTTTGGAGCAGCAGAATTGCGAAAAATTTTTTGCTTTCTCAACCACATCTTGGCTTCAAACTCCCATATCTCGCGAACGGATTGACCTAACCCAAAAATTCCTGTTGCGTCTGAAAGTAGAAACTCGCCCGATTACAACGCTATGTGTATTTTTTCCCTAGGCCATTCTGGTTAAGCGTTTGGAGCAGCAGAATTGCGATAAATTTTTTGCCTTCTCTTCCATTTCTTAGCTTCAAACTGCCATATCTCGCGAACGGATTGACCTAACCCAAAAATTCCTGTTGCATCTGAAAGTAGAAACTCGCCCGATTACAACGGTATGTGTATTTTTTCCCTAGCCCATTCTGGTTAAGCGTTTGGAGCAGCAGAATTGCGAAAAATTTGTTGTCTTCTCAACCATTTCTTAGCTTCAAAGTCCCATATCTCGCGAACGGATTGACCTAACCCAAAAATTCCTATTGCATCTGAAAGTAGAAACTCGCCCGATTACAGCGGTATGTTTATTTTTTCCCTAGGCCATTCTGGTTAAGCGTTTGGAGCAGCAGAATTGCGAAAAATTTTTTGCCTTCTCAACCACATCTTGGCTTCAAACTCCCATATCTCGCGAACGGATTAACCTAACCCAAAAATTCCTGTTGCGTCTGAAAGTAGAAACTCGCCCGATTACAACGCTATGTGTATTTTTTCCCTAGGCCATTCTGGTTAAGCGTTTGGAGCAGCAGAATTGCGATAAATTTTTTGCCTTCTCTACCATTTCTTAGCTTCAAACTGCCATATCTCGCGAACGGATTGACCTAACCCAAAAATTCCTGTTGCATCTGAAAGTAGAAACTCGCCCGATTACAACGGTATGTGTATTTTTTCCATAGGCCATTCTGGTTAAGCGTTTGGAGCAGCAGAATTGCGAAAAATTTTTTGTCTTCTCAACCATTTCTTGGCTCCAAAGTCCCATATCTCGCGAACGGATTGACCTAACCCAAAAATTCCTGTTGCGTCTGAAAGTAGAAACTCGCCCGATTACAACGCTATGTGTATTTTTTCCCTAGGCCATTCTGGTTAAGCGTTTGGAGCAGCAGAATTGCGAAAAATTTTTTGGCTTCTCAACCATTTCTTGGTTTCAAACTCCCATATCTCGCGAACGGATTGACCTAACCCAAAAATTCCTGTCGCATCTGAAAGTAGAAACTCGCCCGATTACAACGGTATGTGTATTTTTTCCATAGGCCATTCTGGTTAAGCGTTTGGAGCAGCAGAATTGCGAAAAATTTTTTGCCTTCTCAACCACATCTTGGCTTCAAACTCCCATATCTCGCGAACGGATTGACCTAACCCAAAAATTCCTGTTGCGTCTGAAAGTAGAAACTCGCCCGATTACAACGCTATGTGTATTTTTTCCCTAGGCCATTCTGGTTAAGCGTTTGAAGCAGCAGAATTGCGAAAAATTTTTTGCCTTCTCAACCATTTCTTGGCTCCAAAGTCCCATATCTCGCGAACGGATTGACCTAACCCAAAAATTCCTATTGCATCTGAAAGTAGAAACTCGCCCGATTACAGCGGTATGTGTATTTTTTCCCTAGGCCATTCTGGTTAAGCGTTTGGAGCAGCAGAAGTGCGAAAAATTTGTTGCCTTCTCAACCATTTCTTGGCTTCAAACTCCCATATCTCGCGAACGGATTGACCTAACCCAAAAATTCCTATTGCATCTGAAAGTAGAAACTCGCCCGATTACAGCGGTATGTGTATTTTTTCCCTAGGCCATTCTGGTTAAGCGTTTGGAGCAGCAGAATTGCGAAAAATTTTTTGGCTTCTCAACCATTTCTTGGTTTCAAACTCCCATATCTCGCGAACGGATTGACCTAACCCAAAAATTCCTGTCGCATCTGAAAGTAGAAACTCGCCCGATTACAACGGTATGTGTATTTTTTCCATAGGCCATTCTGGTTAAGCGTTTGGAGCAGCAGAATTGCGAAAAATTTTTTGCCTTCTCAACCATTTCTTGGCTCCAAAGTCCCATATCTCGCGAACGGATTGA
Source organism: Ptiloglossa arizonensis (assembly GCF_051014685.1). Lineage (NCBI taxonomy): Eukaryota > Metazoa > Arthropoda > Insecta > Hymenoptera > Colletidae > Ptiloglossa > Ptiloglossa arizonensis. The sequence goes on along the minus strand of NW_027479026.1, from coordinate 166,770 downwards.
CCTAACCCAAAAATTCCTATTGCATCTGAAAGTAGAAACTCGCCCGATTACAGCGGTATGTGTATTTTTTCCCTAGGCCATTCTGGTTAAGCGTTTGGAGCAGCAGAATTGCGAAAAATTTTTTGGCTTCTCAACCATTTCTTGGTTTCAAACTCCCATATCTCGCGAACGGATTGACCTAACCCAAAAATTCCTGTCGCATCAGAAAGTAGAAACTCGCCCGATTACAACGGTATGTGTATTTTTTCCATAGGCCATTCTGGTTAAGCGTTTGGAGCAGCAGAATTGCGAAAAATCTTTTGTCTTCTCAACCATTTCTTGGCTTCAAACTCCCATATCTCGCGGACGGATTGACCTAACCCAAAAATTCCTGTTGCGTGTGAAAGTAGAAACTCGCCCGATTACAACGCTATGTGTATTTTTTCCCTAGCCCATTCTGGTTAAGCGTTTGGAGCAGCAGAATTGCGAAAAATTTGTTGTCTTCTCAACCATTTCTTAGCTTCAAAGTCCCATATCTCGCGAACGGATTGACCTAACCCAAAAATTCCTATTGCATCTGAAAGTAGAAACTCGCCCGATTACAGCGGTATGTTTATTTTTTCCCTAGGCCATTCTGGTTAAGCGTTTGGAGCAGCAGAATTGCGAAAAATTTTTTGCCTTCTCAACCACATCTTGGCTTCAAACTCCCATATCTCGCGAACGGATTGACCTAACCCAAAAATTCCTGTTGCGTCTGAAAGTAGAAACTCGCCCGATTACAACGCTATGTGTATTTTTTCCCTAGGCCATTCTGGTTAAGCGTTTGGAGCAGCAGAATTGCGATAAATTTTTTGCCTTCTCTACCATTTCTTAGCTTCAAACTGCCATATCTCGCGAACGGATTGACCTAACCCAAAAATTCCTGTTGCATCTGAAAGTAGAAACTCGCCCGATTACAACGGTATGTGTATTTTTTCCATAGGCCATTCTGGTTAAACGTTTGGAGCAGCAGAATTGCGAAAAATTTTTTGTCTTCTCAACCATTTCTTGGCTCCAAAGTCCCATATCTCGCGAACGGATTGACCTAACCCAAAAATTCCTGTTGCGTCTGAAAGTAGAAACTCGCCCGATTACAACGCTATGTGTATTTTTTCCCTAGGCCATTCTGGTTAAGCGTTTGGAGCAGCAGAATTGCGAAAAATTTTTTGGCTTCTCAACCATTTCTTGGTTTCAAACTCCCATATCTCGCGAACGGATTGACCTAACCCAAAAATTCCTGTCGCATCTGAAAGTAGAAACTCGCCCGATTACAACGGTATGTGTATTTTTTCCATAGGCCATTCTGGTTAAGCGTTTGGAGCAGCAGAATTGCGAAAAATTTTTTGCCTTCTCAACCACATCTTGGCTTCAAACTCCCATATCTCGCGAACGGATTGACCTAACCCAAAAATTCCTGTTGCGTCTGAAAGTAGAAACTCGCCCGATTACAACGCTATGTGTATTTTTTCCCTAGGCCATTCTGGTTAAGCGTTTGGAGCAGCAGAATTGCGAAAAATTTTTTGCCTTCTCAACCATTTCTTGGCTCCAAAGTCCCATATCTCGCGAACGGATTGACCTAACCCAAAAATTCCTATTGCATCTGAAAGTAGAAACTCGCCCGATTACAGCGGTATGTGTATTTTTTCCCTAGGCCATTCTGGTTAAGCGTTTGGAGCAGCAGAAGTGCGAAAAATTTGTTGCCTTCTCAACCATTTCTTGGCTTCAAACTCCCATATCTCGCGAACGGATTGACCTAACCCAAAAATTCCTATTGCATCTGAAAGTAGAAACTCGCCCGATTACAGCGGTATGTGTATTTTTTCCCTAGGCCATTCTGGTTAAGCGTTTGGAGCAGCAGAATTGCGAAAAATTTTTTGGCTTCTCAACCATTTCTTGGTTTCAAACTCCCATATCTCGCGAACGGATTGACCTAACCCAAAAATTCCTGTCGCATCTGAAAGTAGAAACTCGCCCGATTACAACGGTATGTTTATTTTTTCCCTAGGCCATTCTGGTTAAGCGTTTGGAGCAGCAGAATTGCGAAAAATTTTTTGCCTTCTCAACCACATCTTGGCTTCAAACTCCCATATCTCGCGAACGGATTGACCTAACCCAAAAATTCCTGTTGCGTCTGAAAGTAGAAACTCGCCCGATTACAACGCTATGTGTATTTTTTCCCTAGGCCATTCTGGTTAAGCGTTTGGAGCAGCAGAATTGCGATAAATTTTTTGCCTTCTCTACCATTTCTTAGCTTCAAACTGCCATATCTCGCGAACGGATTGACCTAACCCAAAAATTCCTGTTGCATCTGAAAGTAGAAACTCGCCCGATTACAACGGTATGTGTATTTTTTCCATAGGCCATTCTGGTTAAGCGTTTGGAGCAGCAGAATTGCGAAAAATTTTTTGTCTTCTCAACCATTTCTTGGCTCCAAAGTCCCATATCTCGCGAACGGATTGACCTAACCCAAAAATTCCTGTTGCGTCTGAAAGTAGAAACTCGCCCGATTACAACGCTATGTGTATTTTTTCCCTAGGCCATTCTGGTTAAGCGTTTGGAGCAGCAGAATTGCGAAAAATTTTTTGGCTTCTCAACCATTTCTTGGTTTCAAACTCCCATATCTCGCGAACGGATTGACCTAACCCAAAAATTCCTGTCGCATCTGAAAGTAGAAACTCGCCCGATTACAACGGTATGTGTATTTTTTCCATAGGCCATTCTGGTTAAGCGTTTGGAGCAGCAGAATTGCGAAAAATTTTTTGCCTTCTCAACCACATCTTGGCTTCAAACTCCCATATCTCGCGAACGGATTGACCTAACCCAAAAATTCCTGTTGCGTCTGAAAGTAGAAACTCGCCCGATTACAACGCTATGTGTATTTTTTCCCTAGGCCATTCTGGTTAAGCGTTTGAAGCAGCAGAATTGCGAAAAATTTTTTGCCTTCTCAACCATTTCTTGGCTCCAAAGTCCCATATCTCGCGAACGGATTGACCTAACCCAAAAATTCCTATTGCATCTGAAAGTAGAAACTCGCCCGATTACAGCGGTATGTGTATTTTTTCCCTAGGCCATTCTGGTTAAGCGTTTGGAGCAGCAGAAGTGCGAAAAATTTGTTGCCTTCTCAACCATTTCTTGGCTTCAAACTCCCATATCTCGCGAACGGATTGACCTAACCCAAAAATTCCTATTGCATCTGAAAGTAGAAACTCGCCCGATTACAGCGGTATGTGTATTTTTTCCCTAGGCCATTCTGGTTAAGCGTTTGGAGCAGCAGAATTGCGAAAAATTTTTTGGCTTCTCAACCATTTCTTGGTTTCAAACTCCCATATCTCGCGAACGGATTGACCTAACCCAAAAATTCCTGTCGCATCTGAAAGTAGAAACTCGCCCGATTACAACGGTATGTGTATTTTTTCCATAGGCCATTCTGGTTAAGCGTTTGGAGCAGCAGAATTGCGAAAAATTTTTTGCCTTCTCAACCATTTCTTGGCTCCAAAGTCCCATATCTCGCGAACGGATTGACCTAACCCAAAAATTCCTATTGCATCTGAAAGTAGAAACTCGCCCGATTACAGCGGTATGTGTATTTTTTCCCTAGGCCATTCTGGTTAAGCGTTTGGAGCAGCAGAATTGCGAAAAATTTTTTGGCTTCTCAACCATTTCTTGGTTTCAAACTCCCATATCTCGCGAACGGATTGACCTAACCCAAAAATTCCTGTCGCATCAGAAAGTAGAAACTCGCCCGATTACAACGGTATGTGTATTTTTTCCATAGGCCATTCTGGTTAAGCGTTTGGAGCAGCAGAATTGCGAAAAATCTTTTGTCTTCTCAACCATTTCTTGGCTTCAAACTCCCATATCTCGCGGACGGATTGACCTAACCCAAAAATTCCTGTTGCGTGTGAAAGTAGAAACTCGCCCGATTACAACGCTATGTGTATTTTTTCCCTAGCCCATTCTGGTTAAGCGTTTGGAGCAGCAGAATTGCGAAAAATTTGTTGTCTTCTCAACCATTTCTTAGCTTCAAAGTCCCATATCTCGCGAACGGATTGACCTAACCCAAAAATTCCTATTGCATCTGAAAGTAGAAACTCGCCCGATTACAGCGGTATGTTTATTTTTTCCCTAGGCCATTCTGGTTAAGCGTTTGGAGCAGCAGAATTGCGAAAAATTTTTTGCCTTCTCAACCACATCTTGGCTTCAAACTCCCATATCTCGCGAACGGATTGACCTAACCCAAAAATTCCTGTTGCGTCTGAAAGTAGAAACTCGCCCGATTACAACGCTATGTGTATTTTTTCCCTAGGCCATTCTGGTTAAGCGTTTGGAGCAGCAGAATTGCGATAAATTTTTTGCCTTCTCTACCATTTCTTAGCTTCAAACTGCCATATCTCGCGAACGGATTGACCTAACCCAAAAATTCCTGTTGCATCTGAAAGTAGAAACTCGCCCGATTACAACGGTATGTGTATTTTTTCCATAGGCCATTCTGGTTAAGCGTTTGGAGCAGCAGAATTGCTAAAAATTTTTTGTCTTCTCAACCATTTCTTGGCTCCAAAGTCCCATATCTCGCGAACGGATTGACCTAACCCAAAAATTCCTGTTGCGTCTGAAAGTAGAAACTCGCCCGATTACAACGCTATGTGTATTTTTTCCCTAGGCCATTCTGGTTAAGCGTTTGGAGCAGCAGAATTGCGAAAAATTTTTTGGCTTCTCAACCATTTCTTGGTTTCAAACTCCCATATCTCGCGAACGGATTGACCTAACCCAAAAATTCCTGTCGCATCTGAAAGTAGAAACTCGCCCGATTACAACGGTATGTGTATTTTTTCCATAGGCCATTCTGGTTAAGCGTTCGGAGCAGCAGAATTGCGAAAAATTTTTTGCCTTCTCAACCACATCTTGGCTTCAAACTCCCATATCTCGCGAACGGATTGACCTAACCCAAAAATTCCTGTTGCGTCTGAAAGTAGAAACTCGCCCGATTACAACGCTATGTGTATTTTTTCCCTAGGCCATTCTGGTTAAGCGTTTGGAGCAGCAGAATTGCGAAAAATTTTTTGCCTTCTCAACCATTTCTTGGCTCCAAAGTCCCATATCTCGCGAACGGATTGACCTAACCCAAAAATTCCTATTGCATCTGAAAGTAGAAACTCGCCCGATTACAGCGGTATGTGTATTTTTTCCCTAGGCCATTCTGGTTAAGCGTTTGGAGCAGCAGAAGTGCGAAAAATTTGTTGCCTTCTCAACCATTTCTTGGCTTCAAACTCCCATATCTCGCGAACGGATTGACCTAACCCAAAAATTCCTATTGCATCTGAAAGTAGAAACTCGCCCGATTACAGCGGTATGTGTATTTTTTCCCTAGGCCATTCTGGTTAAGCGTTTGGAGCAGCAGAATGGCGAAAAATTTTTTGGCTTCTCAACCATTTCTTGGTTTCAAACTCCCATATCTCGCGAACGGATTGACCTAACCCAAAAATTCCTGTCGCATCTGAAAGTCGAAACTCGCCCGATTACAACGGTATGTGTATTTTTTCCATAGGCCATTCTGGTTAAGCGTTTGGAGCAGCAGAATTGCGAAAAATCTTTTGTCTTCTCAACCATTTCTTGGCTTCAAACTCCCATATCTCGCGGACGGATTGACCTAACCCAAAAATTCCTGTTGCGTGTGAAAGTAGAAACTCGCCCGATTACAACGGTACGTGTATTTTTTCCCTAGCCCATTCTGGTTAAGCGTTTGGAGCAGCAGAATTGCGAAAAATTTGTTGTCTTCTCAACCATTTCTTAGCTTCAAAGTCCCATATCTCGCGAACGGATTGACCTAACCCAAAAATTCCTATTGCATCTGAAAGTAGAAACTCGCCCGATTACAGCGGTATGTGTATTTTTTCCCTAGGCCATTCTGTTTAAGCGTTTGGAGCAGCAGAATTGCGAAAAATCTTTTGTCTTCTCAACCATTTCTTGACTTCAAACTCCCATATCTCGCGGACGGATTGACCTAGCCCAAAAATTCCTGTTGCGTGTGAAAGTAGAAACTCGCCCGATTACAACGGTATGTGTATTTTTTCCATAGGCCATTCTGGTTAAGCGTTTGGAGCAGCAGAATTGCGAAAAATCTTTTGTCTTCTCAACCATTTCTTGGCTTCAAACTCCCATATCTCGCGGACGGATTGACCTAACCCAAAAATTCCTGTTGCGTGTGAAAGTAGAAACTCGCCCGATTACAACGGTGCGTGTATTTTTTCCCTAGCCCATTCTGTTTAAGCGTTTGGAGCAGCAGAATTGCGAAAATTTGTTTTCTTCTCAACCATTTCTTAGCTTCAAAGTCCCATATGTCGCGAACGGATTGACCAAACCCAAAAATTCCTGCAGCGTCTGAAAGTAGAAACTCGCCCGATGACAACGGTACGTGTATTTTTTCCCTAGGCCATTCTGGTTAAGCGTTTGGAGCAGCAGAATTGCGAAAAATTTTTTGCCTTCTCAACCACATCTTGGCTTGAAACTCCCATATCTCGCGAACGGATTGACCTAACCCAAAAATTCCTGTTGCGTCTGAAAGTAGAAACTCGCCCGATTACAACGCTATGTGTATTTTTTCCCTAGGCCATTCTGGTTAAGCGTTTGGAGCAGCAGAAGTGCGAAAAATTTGTTGCCTTCTCAACCATTTCTTGGCTTCAAACTCCCATATCTCGCGAACGGATTGACCTAACCCAAAAATTCCTATTGCATCTGAAAGTAGAAACTCGCCCGATTACAGCGGTATGTGTATTTTTTCCCTAGGCCATTCTGGTTAAGCGTTTGGAGCAGCAGAATTGCGAAAAATTTTTTGGCTTCTCAACCATTTCTTGGTTTCAAACTCCCATATCTCGCGAACGGATTGACCTAACCCAAAAATTCCTGTCGCATCTGAAAGTAGAAACTCGCCCGATTACAACGGTATGTGTATTTTTTCCATAGGCCATTCTGGTTAAGCGTTTGGAGCAGCAGAATTGCGAAAAATCTTTTGCCTTCTCAACCATTTCTTGGCTCCAAAGTCCCATATCTCGCGAACGGATTGACCTAACCCAAAAATTCCTATTGCATCTGAAAGTAGAAACTCGCCAGATTACAGCGGTATGTGTATTTTTTCCCTAGGCCATTCTGGTTAAGCGTTTGGAGCAGCAGAATTGCGAAAAATTTTTTGCCTTCTCAACCATTTCTTGGCTCCAAAGTCCCATATCTCGCGAACGGATTGACCTAACCCAAAAATTCCTATTGCATCTGAAAGTAGAAACTCGCCCGATTACAGCGGTATGTGTATTTTTTCCCTAGGCCATTCTGGTTAAGCGTTTGGAGCAGCAGAAGTGCGAAAAATTTGTTGCCTTCTCAACCATTTCTTGGCTTCAAACTCCCATATCTCGCGAACGGATTGACCTAACCCAAAAATTCCTATTGCATCTGAAAGTAGAAACTCGCCCGATTACAGCGGTATGTGTATTTTTTCCCTAGGCCATTCTGGTTAAGCGTTTGGAGCAGCAGAATTGCGAAAAATTTTTTGCTTCTCAACCATTTCTTGGTTTCAAACTCCCATATCTCGCGAACGGATTGACCTAACCCAAAAATTCCTGTCGCATCTGAAAGTAGAAACTCGCCCGATTACAACGGTATGTGTATTTTTTCCATAGGCCATTCTGGTTAAGCGTTTGGAGCAGCAGAATTGCGAAAAATCTTTTGCCTTCTCAACCATTTCTTGGCTCCAAAGTCCCATATCTCGCGAACGGATTGACCTAACCCAAAAATTCCTATTGCATCTGAAAGTAGAAACTCGCCGGATTACAGCGGTATGTGTATTTTTTCCCTAGGCCATTCTGGTTAAGCGTTTGGAGCAGCAGAATTGCGAAAAATTTTTTGCCTTCTCAACCATTTCTTGGCTCCAAAGTCCCATATCTCGCGAACGGATTGACCTAACCCAAAAATTCCTATTGCATCTGAAAGTAGAAACTCGCCCGATTACAGCGGTATGTGTATTTTTTCCCTAGGCCATTCTGGTTAAGCGTTTGGAGCAGCAGAAGTGCGAAAAATTTGTTGCCTTCTCAACCATTTCTTGGCTTCAAACTCCCATATCTCGCGAACGGATTGACCTAACCCAAAAATTCCTATTGCATCTGAAAGTAGAAACTCGCCCGATTACAGCGGTATGTGTATTTTTTCCCTAGGCCATTCTGGTTAAGCGTTTGGAGCAGCAGAATTGCGAAAAATTTTTTGGCTTCTCAACCATTTCTTGGTTTCAAACTCCCATATCTCGCGAACGGATTGACCTAACCCAAAAATTCCTGTCGCATCTGAAAGTAGAAACTCGCCCGATTACAACGGTATGTGTATTTTTTCCATAGGCCATTCTGGTTAAGCGTTTGGAGCAGCAGAATTGCGAAAAATTTTTTGCCTTCTCAACCACACCTTGGCTTCAAACTCCCATATCTCGCGAACGGATTGACCTAACCTAAAAATTCCTGTTGCGTCTGAAAGTAGAAACTCGCCCGATTACAACGCTATGTGTATTTTTTCCCTAGGCCATTCTGGTTAAGCGTTTGGAGCAGCAGAATTGCGAAAAATTTTTTGCCTTCTCTACCATTTCTTAGCTTCAAACTGCCATATCTCGCGAACGCATTGACCTAACCCAAAAATTCCTGTTGCATCTGAAAGTAGAAACTCGCCCGATTACAACGGTATGTGTATTTTTTCCATAGGCCATTCTGGTTAAGCGTTTGGAGCAGCAGAATTGCGAAAAATTTTCTGTCTCCTCAACCATTTCTTGGCTCCAAAGTCCCATATCTCGCGAACGGATTGACCTAACCCAAAAATTCCTGTTGCGTCTGAAAGTAGAAACTCGCCCGATTACAACGCTATGTGTATTTTTTCCCTAGGCCATTCTGGTTAAGCGTTTGGAGCAGCAGAATTGAGAAAAATCTTTTCTCTTCTCAACCATTTCTTGGCTTCAAACTCCCATATCTCGCGGACGGATTGACCTAACCCAAAAATTCCTGTTGCGTGTGAAAGTAGAAACTCGCCCGATTACAACGGTACGTGTATTTTTTCCCTAGGCCATTCTGGTTAAGCGTTTGGAGCAGCAGAAGTGCGAAAAATTTGTTGCCTTCTCAACCATTTCTTGGCTTCAAACTCCCATATCTCGCGAACGGATTGACCTAACCCAAAAATTCCTATTGCATCTGAAAGTAGAAACTCGCCCGATTACAGCGGTATGTGTATTTTTTCCCTAGGCCATTCTGGTTAAGCGTTTGGAGCAGCAGAATTGCGAAAAATTTTTTGCCTTCTCAACCATTTCTTGGCTTCAAACTCCCATATCTCGCGAACGGATTGACCTAACCCAAAAATTCCTGTCGCATCTGAAAGTAGAAACTCGCCCGATTACAACGGTATGTGTATTTTTTCCATAGGCCATTCTGGTTAAGCGTTTGGAGCCGCAGAATTGCGAAAAATGTTTTGTCTTCTCAACCATTTCTTGGCTTCAAACTCCCATATCTCGCGGACGGATTGACCTAACCCAAAAATTCCTGTTGCGTGTGAAAGTAGAAACTCGCCCGATTACAACGGTACGTGTATTTTTTCCCTAGCCCATTCTGTTTAAGCGTTTGGAGCAGCAGAATTGCGAAAAATCTTTTGTCTTCTCAACCATTTCTTGACTTCAAACTCCCATATCTCGCGGACGGATTGACCTAACCCAAAAATTCCTGTTGCGTGTGAAAGTAGAAACTCGCCCGATTACAACGGTATGTGTATTTTTTCCATAGGCCATTCTGGTTAAGCGTTTGGAGCAGCAGAATTGCGAAAAATCTTTTGTCTTCTCAACCATTTCTTGGCTTCAAACTCCCATATCTCGCGGACGGATTGACCTAACCCAAAAATTCCTGTTGCGTGTGAAAGTAGAAACTCGCCCGATTACAACGGTGCGTGTATTTTTTCCCTAGCCCATTCTGTTTAAGCGTTTGGAGCAGCAGAATTGCGAAAATTTGTTTTCTTCTCAACCATTTCTTAGCTTCAAAGTCCCATATGTCGCGAACGGATTGACCAAACCCAAAAATTCCTGCAGCGTCTGAAAGTAGAAACTCGCCCGATGACAACGGTACGTGTATTTTTTCCCTAGGCCATTCTGGTTAAGCGTTTGGAGCAGCAGAATTGCGAAAAATTTTTTGCCTTCTCAACCACATCTTGGCTTGAAACTCCCATATCTCGCGAACGGATTGACCTAACCCAAAAATTCCTGTTGCGTCTGAAAGTAGAAACTCGCCCGATTACAACGCTATGTGTATTTTTTCCCTAGGCCATTCTGGTTAAGCGTTTGGAGCAGCAGAAGTGCGAAAAATTTGTTGCCTTCTCAACCATTTCTTGGCTTCAAACTCCCATATCTCGCGAACGGATTGACCTAACCCAAAAATTCCTATTGCATCTGAAAGTAGAAACTCGCCCGATTACAGCGGTATGTGTATTTTTTCCCTAGGCCATTCTGGTTAAGCGTTTGGAGCAGCAGAATTGCGAAAAATTTTTTGGCTTCTCAACCATTTCTTGGTTTCAAACTCCCATATCTCGCGAACGGATTGACCTAACCCAAAAATTCCTGTCGCATCTGAAAGTAGAAACTCGCCCGATTACAACGGTATGTGTATTTTTTCCATAGGCCATTCTGGTTAAGCGTTTGGAGCAGCAGAATTGCGAAAAATCTTTTGCCTTCTCAACCATTTCTTGGCTCCAAAGTCCCATATCTCGCGAACGGATTGACCTAACCCAAAAATTCCTATTGCATCTGAAAGTAGAAACTCGCCAGATTACAGCGGTATGTGTATTTTTTCCCTAGGCCATTCTGGTTAAGCGTTTGGAGCAGCAGAATTGCGAAAAATTTTTTGCCTTCTCAACCATTTCTTGGCTCCAAAGTCCCATATCTCGCGAACGGATTGACCTAACCCAAAAATTCCTATTGCATCTGAAAGTAGAAACTCGCCCGATTACAGCGGTATGTGTATTTTTTCCCTAGGCCATTCTGGTTAAGCGTTTGGAGCAGCAGAAGTGCGAAAAATTTGTTGCCTTCTCAACCATTTCTTGGCTTCAAACTCCCATATCTCGCGAACGGATTGACCTAACCCAAAAATTCCTATTGCATCTGAAAGTAGAAACTCGCCCGATTACAGCGGTATGTGTATTTTTTCCCTAGGCCATTCTGGTTAAGCGTTTGGAGCAGCAGAATTGCGAAAAATTTTTTGCTTCTCAACCATTTCTTGGTTTCAAACTCCCATATCTCGCGAACGGATTGACCTAACCCAAAAATTCCTGTCGCATCTGAAAGTAGAAACTCGCCCGATTACAACGGTATGTGTATTTTTTCCATAGGCCATTCTGGTTAAGCGTTTGGAGCAGCAGAATTGCGAAAAATCTTTTGCCTTCTCAACCATTTCTTGGCTCCAAAGTCCCATATCTCGCGAACGGATTGACCTAACCCAAAAATTCCTATTGCATCTGAAAGTAGAAACTCGCCGGATTACAGCGGTATGTGTATTTTTTCCCTAGGCCATTCTGGTTAAGCGTTTGGAGCAGCAGAATTGCGAAAAATTTTTTGCCTTCTCAACCATTTCTTGGCTCCAAAGTCCCATATCTCGCGAACGGATTGACCTAACCCAAAAATTCCTATTGCATCTGAAAGTAGAAACTCGCCCGATTACAGCGGTATGTGTATTTTTTCCCTAGGCCATTCTGGTTAAGCGTTTGGAGCAGCAGAAGTGCGAAAAATTTGTTGCCTTCTCAACCATTTCTTGGCTTCAAACTCCCATATCTCGCGAACGGATTGACCTAACCCAAAAATTCCTATTGCATCTGAAAGTAGAAACTCGCCCGATTACAGCGGTATGTGTATTTTTTCCCTAGGCCATTCTGGTTAAGCGTTTGGAGCAGCAGAATTGCGAAAAATTTTTTGGCTTCTCAACCATTTCTTGGTTTCAAACTCCCATATCTCGCGAACGGATTGACCTAACCCAAAAATTCCTGTCGCATCTGAAAGTAGAAACTCGCCCGATTACAACGGTATGTGTATTTTTTCCATAGGCCATTCTGGTTAAGCGTTTGGAGCAGCAGAATTGCGAAAAATTTTTTGCCTTCTCAACCACACCTTGGCTTCAAACTCCCATATCTCGCGAACGGATTGACCTAACCTAAAAATTCCTGTTGCGTCTGAAAGTAGAAACTCGCCCGATTACAACGCTATGTGTATTTTTTCCCTAGGCCATTCTGGTTAAGCGTTTGGAGCAGCAGAATTGCGAAAAATTTTTTGCCTTCTCTACCATTTCTTAGCTTCAAACTGCCATATCTCGCGAACGCATTGACCTAACCCAAAAATTCCTGTTGCATCTGAAAGTAGAAACTCGCCCGATTACAACGGTATGTGTATTTTTTCCATAGGCCATTCTGGTTAAGCGTTTGGAGCAGCAGAATTGCGAAAAATTTTCTGTCTCCTCAACCATTTCTTGGCTCCAAAGTCCCATATCTCGCGAACGGATTGACCTAACCCAAAAATTCCTGTTGCGTCTGAAAGTAGAAACTCGCCCGATTACAACGCTATGTGTATTTTTTCCCTAGGCCATTCTGGTTAAGCGTTTGGAGCAGCAGAATTGCGAAAAATCTTTTCTCTTCTCAACCATTTCTTGGCTTCAAACTCCCATATCTCGCGGACGGATTGACCTAACCCAAAAATTCCTATTGCGTGTGAAAGTAGAAACTCGCCCGATTACAACGGTACGTGTATTTTTTCCCTAGGCCATTCTGGTTAAGCGTTTGGAGCAGCAGAAGTGCGAAAAATTTGTTGCCTTCTCAACCATTTCTTGGCTTCAAACTCCCATATCTCGCGAACGGATTGACCTAACCCAAAAATTCCTATTGCATCTGAAAGTAGAAACTCGCCCGATTACAGCGGTATGTGTATTTTTTCCCTAGGCCATTCTGGTTAAGCGTTTGGAGCAGCAGAATTGCGAAAAATTTTTTGCCTTCTCAACCATTTCTTGGCTTCAAACTCCCATATCTCGCGAACGGATTGACCTAACCCAAAAATTCCTGTCGCATCTGAAAGTAGAAACTCGCCCGATTACAACGGTATGTGTATTTTTTCCATAGGCCATTCTGGTTAAGCGTTTGGAGCCGCAGAATTGCGAAAAATGTTTTGTCTTCTCAACCATTTCTTGGCTTCAAACTCCCATATCTCGCGGACGGATTGACCTAACCCAAAAATTCCTGTTGCGTGTGAAAGTAGAAACTCGCCCGATTACAACGGTACGTGTATTTTTTCCCTAGCCCATTCTGTTTAAGCGTTTGGAGCAGCAGAATTGCGAAAAATCTTTTGTCTTCTCAACCATTTCTTGACTTCAAACTCCCATATCTCGCGGACGGATTGACCTAACCCAAAAATTCCTGTTGCGTGTGAAAGTAGAAACTCGCCCGATTACAACGGTATGTGTATTTTTTCCATAGGCCATTCTGGTTAAGCGTTTGGAGCAGCAGAATTGCGAAAAATCTTTTGTCTTCTCAACCATTTCTTGGCTTCAAACTCCCATATCTCGCGGACGGATTGACCTAACCCAAAAATTCCTGTTGCGTGTGAAAGTAGAAACTCGCCCGATTACAACGGTGCGTGTATTTTTTCCCTAGCCCATTCTGTTTAAGCGTTTGGAGCAGCAGAATTGCGAAAATTTGTTTTCTTCTCAACCATTTCTTAGCTTCAAAGTCCCATATGTCGCGAACGGATTGACCAAACCCAAAAATTCCTGCAGCGTCTGAAAGTAGAAACTCGCCCGATGACAACGGTACGTGTATTTTTTCCCTAGGCCATTCTGGTTAAGCGTTTGGAGCAGCAGAATTGCGAAAAATTTTTTGCCTTCTCAACCACATCTTGGCTTGAAACTCCCATATCTCGCGAACGGATTGACCTAACCCAAAAATTCCTGTTGCGTCTGAAAGTAGAAACTCGCCCGATTACAACGCTATGTGTATTTTTTCCCTAGGCCATTCTGGTTAAGCGTTTGGAGCAGCAGAAGTGCGAAAAATTTGTTGCCTTCTCAACCATTTCTTGGCTTCAAACTCCCATATCTCGCGAACGGATTGACCTAACCCAAAAATTCCTATTGCATCTGAAAGTAGAAGCTCGCCCGATTACAGCGGTATGTGTATTTTTTCCCTAGGCCATTCTGGTTAAGCGTTTGGAGCAGCAGAATTGCGAAAAATTTTTTGGCTTCTCAACCATTTCTTGGTTTCAAACTCCCATATCTCGCGAACGGATTGACCTAACCCAAAAATTCCTGTCGCATCTGAAAGTAGAAACTCGCCCGATTACAACGGTATGTGTATTTTTTCCATAGGCCATTCTGGTTAAGCGTTTGGAGCAGCAGAATTGCGAAAAATCTTTTGCCTTCTCAACCATTTCTTGGCTCCAAAGTCCCATATCTCGCGAACGGATTGACCTAACCCAAAAATTCCTGTTGCGTCTGAAAGTAGAAACTCGCCCGATTACAACGCTATGTGTATTTTTTCCATAGGCCATTCTGGTTAAGCGTTTGGAGCAGCAGAATTGCGAAAAATTTTTTGTCTTCTCAACCATTTCTTGGCTCCAAAGTCCCATATCTCGCGAACGGATTGACCTAACCCAAAAATTCCTGTTGCGTCTGAAAGTAGAAACTCGCCCGATTACAACGCTATGTGTATTTTTTCCCTAGGCCATTCTGGTTAAGCGTTTGGAGCAGCAGAATTGCGAAAAATTTTTTGGCTTCTCAACCATTTCTTGGTTTCAAACTCCCATATCTCGCGAACGGATTGACCTAACCCAAAAATTCCTGTCGCATCTGAAAGTAGAAACTCGCCCGATTACAACGGTATGTGTATTTTTTCCATAGGCCATTCTGGTTAAGCGTTTGGAGCAGCAGAATTGCGAAAAATCTTTTGCCTTCTCAACCATTTCTTGGCTCCAAAGTCCCATATCTCGCGAACGGATTGACCTAACCCAAAAATTCCTATTGCATCTGAAAGTAGAAACTCGCCGGATTACAGCGGTATGTGTATTTTTTCCCTAGGCCATTCTGGTTAAGCGTTTGGAGCAGCAGAATTGCGAAAAATTTTTTGGCTTCTCAACCATTTCTTGGTTTCAAACTCCCATATCTCGCGAACGGATTGACCTAACCCAAAAATTCCTGTCGCATCTGAAAGTAGAAACTCGCCCGATTACAACGGTATGTGTATTTTTTCCATAGGCCATTCTGGTTAAGCGTTTGGAGCAGCAGAATTGCGAAAAATCTTTTGTCTTCTCAACCATTTCTTGGCTTCAAACTCCCATATCTCGCGGACGGATTGACCTAACCCAAAAATTCCTGTTGCGTGTGAAAGTAGAAACTCGCCCGATTACAACGGTACGTGTATTTTTTCCCTAGCCCATTCTGGTTAAGCGTTTGGAGCAGCAGAATTGCGAAAAATTTGTTGTCTTCTCAACCATTTCTTAGCTTCAAAGTCCCATATCTCGCGAACGGATTGACCTAACCCAAAAATTCCTATTGCATCTGAAAGTAGAAACTCGCCCGATTACAGCGGTATGTTTATTTTTTCCGTAGGCCATTCTGGTTAAGCGTTTGGAGCAGCAGAATTGCGATAAATTTTTTGCCTTCTCTACCATTTCTTAGCTTCAAACTGCCATATCTCGCGAACGGATTGACCTAACCCAAAAATTCCTGTTGCATCTGAAAGTAGAAACTCGCCCGATTACAACGGTATGTGTATTTTTTCCATAGGCCATTCTGGTTAAGCGTTTGGAGCAGCAGAATTGCGAAAAATTTTTTGTCTTCTCAACCATTTCTTGGCTCCAAAGTCCCATATCTCGCGAACGGATTGACCTAACCCAAAAATTCCTGTTGCGTCTGAAAGTAGAAACTCGCCCGATTACACCGCTATGTGTATTTTTTCCATAGGCCATTCTGGTTAAGCGTTTGGAGCAGCAGAATTGCGAAAAATTTTTTGTCTTCTCAACCATTTCTTGGCTCCAAAGTCCCATATCTCGCGAACGGATTGACCTAACCCAAAAATTCCTGTTGCGTCTGAAAGTAGAAACTCGCCCGATTACAACGCTATGTGTATTTTTTCCCTAGGCCATTCTGGTTAAGCGTTTGGAGCAGCAGAATTGCGAAAAATTTTTTGGCTTCTCAACCATTTCTTGGTTTCAAACTCCCATATCTCGCGAACGGATTGACCTAACCCAAAAATTCCTGTCGCATCTGAAAGTAGAAACTCGCCCGATTACAACGGTATGTGTATTTTTTCCATAGGCCATTCTGGTTAAGCGTTTGGAGCAGCAGAATTGCGAAAAATCTTTTGTCTTCTCAACCATTTCTTGGCTTCAAACTCCCATATCTCGCGGACGGATTGACCTAACCCAAAAATTCCTGTTGCGTGTGAAAGTAGAAACTCGCCCGATTACAACGGTACGTGTATTTTTTCCCTAGCCCATTCTGGTTAAGCGTTTGGAGCAGCAGAATTGCGAAAAATTTGTTGTCTTCTCAACCATTTCTTAGCTTCAAAGTCCCATATCTCGCGAACGGATTGACCTAACCCAAAAATTCCTATTGCATCTGAAAGTAGAAACTCGCCCGATTACAGCGGTATGTTTATTTTTTCCCTAGGCCATTCTGGTTAAGCGTTTGGAGCAGCAGAATTGCGAAAAATTTTTTGCCTTCTCAACCACATCTTGGCTTCAAACTCCCATATCTCGCGAACGGATTGACCTCACCCAAAAATTCCTGTTGCGTCTGAAAGTAGAAACTCGCCCGATTACAACGCTATGTGTATTTTTTCCCTAGGCCATTCTGGTTAAGCGTTTGGAGCAGCAGAATTGCGAAAAATTTTTTGGCTTCTCAACCATTTCTTGGTTTCAAACTCCCATATCTCGCGAACGGATTGACCTAACCCAAAAATTCCTGTCGCATCTGAAAGTAGAAACTCGCCCGATTACAACGGTATGTGTATTTTTTCCATAGGCCATTCTGGTTAAGCGTTTGGAGCAGCAGAATTGCGAAAAATTTTTTGCCTTCTCAACCACATCTTGGCTTCAAACTCCCATATCTCGCGAACGGATTGACCTAACCCAAAAATTCCTGTTGCGTCTGAAATTAGAAACTCGCCCGATTACAACGCTATGTGTATTTTTTCCCTAGGCCATTCTGGTTAAGCGTTTGGAGCAGCAGAATTGCGAAAAATTTTTTGCCTTCTCAACCATTTCTTGGCTCCAAAGTCACATATCTCGCGAACGGATTGACCTAACCCAAAAATTCCTATTGCATCTGAAAGTAGAAACTCGCCCGATTACAGCGGTATGTGTATTTTTTCCCTAGGCCATTCTGGTTAAGCGTTTGGAGCAGCAGAAGTGCGAAAAATTTGTTGCCTTCTCAACCATTTCTTGGCTTCAAACTCCCATATCTCGCGAACGGATTGACCTAACCCAAAAATTCCTATTGCATCTGAAAGTAGAAACTCGCCCGATTACAGCGGTATGTGTATTTTTTCCCTAGGCCATTCTGGTTAAGCGTTTGGAGCAGCAGAATTGCGAAAAATTTTTTGGCTTCTCAACCATTTCTTGGTTTCAAACTCCCATATCTCGCGAACGGATTGACCTAACCCAAAAATTCCTGTCGCATCTGAAAGTAGAAACTCGCCCGATTACAACGGTATGTGTATTTTTTCCATAGGCCATTCTGGTTAAGCGTTTGGAGCAGCAGAATTGCGAAAAATCTTTTGTCTTCTCAACCATTTCTTAGCTTCAAACTCCCATATCTCGCGGACGGATTGACCTAACCCAAAAATTCCTGTTGCGTGTGAAAGTGGAAACTCGCCCGATTACAACGGTACGTGTATTTTTTCCCTAGCCCATTCTGGTTAAGCGTTTGGAGCAGCAGAATTGCGAAAAATTTGTTGTCTTCTCAACCATTTCTTAGCTTCAAAGTCCCATATCTCGCGAACGGATTGACCTAACCCAAAAATTCCTATTGCATCTGAAAGTAGAAACTCGCCCGATTACAACGGTATGTGTATTTTTTCCATAGGCCATTCTGGTTAAGCGTTTGGAGCAGCAGAATTGCGAAAAATTTTCTGTCTTCTCAACCATTTCTTGGCTCCAAAGTCCCATATCTCGCGAACGGATTGACCTAACCCAAAAATTCCTGTTGCGTCTGAAAGTAGAAACTCGCCCGATTACACCGCTATGTGTATTTTTTCCCTAGGCCATTCTGGTTAAGCGTTTGGAGCAGCAGAATTGCGAAAAATCTTTTCTCTTCTCAACCATTTCTTGGCTTCAAACTCCCATATCTCGCGGACGGATTGACCTAACCCAAAAATTCCTGTTGCGTGTGAAAGTAGAAACTCGCCCGATTACAACAGTACGTGTATTTTTTCCCTAGGCCATTCTGGTTAAGCGTTTGGAGCAGCAGAAGTGCGAAAAATTTGTTGCCTTCTCAACCATTTCTTGGCTTCAAACTCCCATATCTCGCGAACGGATTGACCTAACCCAAAAATTCCTATTGCATCTGAAAGTAGAAACTCGCCCGATTACAACGGTATGTGTATTTTTTCCCTAGGCCATTCTGGTTAAGCGTTTGGAGCAGCAGAATTGCGAAAAATTTTTTGGCTTCTCAACCATTTCTTGGTTTCAAACTCCCATATCTCGCGAACGGATTGACCTAAGCCAAAAATTCCTGTCGCATCTGAAAGTAGAAACTCGCCCGATTACAACGGTATGTGTATTTTTTCCATAGGCCATTCTGGTTAAGCGTTTGGAGCAGCAGAATTGCGAAAAATCTTTTGTCTTCTCAACCATTTCTTGGCTTCAAACTCCCATATCTCGCGGACGGATTGACCTAACCCAAAAATTCCTGTTGCGTGTGAAAGTAGAAACTCGCCCGATTACAACGGTACGTGTATTTTTTCCCTAGCCCATTCTGGTTAAGCGTTTGGAGCAGCAGAATTGCGAAAAATTTGTTGTCTTCTCAACCATTTCTTAGCTTCAAAGTCCCATATCTCGCGAACGGATTGACCTAACCCAAAAATTCCTATTGCATCTGAAAGTAGAAACTCGCCCGATTACAGCGGTATGTTTATTTTTTCCCTAGGCCATTCTGGTTAAGCGTTTGGAGCAGCAGAATTGCGAAAAATTTTTTGCCTTCTCAACCACATCTTGGCTTCAAACTCCCATATCTCGCGAACGGATTGACCTAACCCAAAAATTCCTGTTGCGTCTGAAAGTAGAAACTCGCCCGATTACAACGCTGTGTGTATTTTTTCCCTAGGCCATTCTGGTTAAGCGTTTGGAGCAGCAGAATTGCGAAAAATTTGTTGTCTTCTCAACCATTTCTTAGCTTCAAAGTCCCATATCTCGCGAACGGATTGACCTAACCCAAAAATTCCTATTGCATCTGAAAGTAGAAACTCGCCCGATTACAGCGGTATGTTTATTTTTTCCGTAGGCCATTCTGGTTAAGCGTTTGGAGCAGCAGAATTGCGAAAAATTTTTTGCCTTCTCAACCACATCTTGGCTTCAAACTCCCATATCTCGCGAACGGATTGACCTAACCCAAAAATTCCTGTTGCGTCTGAAAGTAGAAACTCGCCCGATTACAACGCTATGTGTATTTTTTCCCTAGGCCATTCTGGTTAAGCGTTTGGAGCAGCAGAATTGCGATAAATTTTTTGCCTTCTCTACCATTTCTTAGCTTCAAACTGCCATATCTCGCGAACGGATTGACCTAACCCAAAAATTCCTGTTGCATCTGAAAGTAGAAACTCGCCCGATTACAACGGTATGTGTATTTTTTCCATAGGCCATTCTGGTTAAGCGTTTGGAGCAGCAGAATTGCGAAAAATTTTTTGTCTTCTCAACCATTTCTTGGCTCCAAAGTCCCATATCTCGCGAACGGATTGACCTAACCCAAAAATTCCTGTTGCGTCTGAAAGTAGAAACTCGCCCGATTACAACGCTATGTGTATTTTTTCCATAGGCCATTCTGGTTAAGCGTTTGGAGCAGCAGAATTGCGAAAAATTTTTTGTCTTCTCAACCATTTCTTGGCTCCAAAGTCCCATATCTCGCGAACGGATTGACCTAACCCAAAAATTCCTGTTGCGTCTGAAAGTAGAAACTCGCCCGATTACAACGCTATGTGTATTTTTTCCCTAGGCCATTCTGGTTAAGCGTTTGGAGCAGCAGAATTGCGAAAAATTTTTTGGCTTCTCAACCATTTCTTGGTTTCAAACTCCCATATCTCGCGAACGGATTGACCTAACCCAAAAATTCCTGTCGCATCTGAAAGTAGAAACTCGCCCGATTACAACGGTATGTGTATTTTTTCCATAGGCCATTCTGGTTAAGCGTTTGGAGCAGCAGAATTGCGAAAAATCTTTTGTCTTCTCAACCATTTCTTGGCTTCAAACTCCCATATCTCGCGGACGGATTGACCTAACCCAAAAATTCCTGTTGCGTGTGAAAGTAGAAACTCGCCCGATTACAACGGTACGTGTATTTTTTCCCTAGCCCATTCTGGTTAAGCGTTTGGAGCAGCAGAATTGCGAAAAATTTGTTGTCTTCTCAACCATTTCTTAGCTTCAAAGTCCCATATCTCGCGAACGGATTGACCTAACCCAAAAATTCCTATTGCATCTGAAAGTAGAAACTCGCCCGATTACAGCGGTATGTTTATTTTTTCCCTAGGCCATTCTGGTTAAGCGTTTGGAGCAGCAGAATTGCGAAAAATTTTTTGCCTTCTCAACCACATCTTGGCTTCAAACTCCCATATCTCGCGAACGGATTGACCTAACCCAAAAATTCCTGTTGCGTCTGAAAGTAGAAACTCGCCCGATTACAACGCTATGTGTATTTTTTCCCTAGGCCATTCTGGTTAAGCGTTTGGAGCAGCAGAATTGCGAAAAATTTTTTGGCTTCTCAACCATTTCTTGGTTTCAAACTCCCATATCTCGCGAACGGATTGACCTAACCCAAAAATTCCTGTCGCATCTGAAAGTAGAAACTCGCCCGATTACAACGGTATGTGTATTTTTTCCATAGGCCATTCTGGTTAAGCGTTTGGAGCAGCAGAATTGCGAAAAATTTTTTGCCTTCTCAACCACATCTTGGCTTCAAACTCCCATATCTCGCGAACGGATTGACCTAACCCAAAAATTCCTGTTGCGTCTGAAATTAGAAACTCGCCCGATTACAACGCTATGTGTATTTTTTCCCTAGGCCATTCTGGTTAAGCGTTTGGAGCAGCAGAATTGCGAAAAATTTTTTGCCTTCTCAACCATTTCTTGGCTCCAAAGTCCCATATCTCGCGAACGGATTGACCTAACCCAAAAATTCCTATTGCATCTGAAAGTAGAAACTCGCCCGATTACAGCGGTATGTGTATTTTTTCCCTAGGCCATTCTGGTTAAGCGTTTGGAGCAGCAGAAGTGCGAAAAATTTGTTGCCTTCTCAACCATTTCTTGGCTTCAAACTCCCATATCTCGCGAACGGATTGACCTAACCCAAAAATTCCTATTGCATCTGAAAGTAGAAACTCGCCCGATTACAGCGGTATGTGTATTTTTTCCCTAGGCCATTCTGGTTAAGCGTTTGGAGCAGCAGAATTGCGAAAAATTTTTTGGCTTCTCAACCATTTCTTGGTTTCAAACTCCCATATCTCGCGAACGGATTGACCTAACCCAAAAATTCCTGTCGCATCTGAAAGTAGAAACTCGCCCGATTACAACGGTATGTGTATTTTTTCCATAGGCCATTCTGGTTAAGCGTTTGGAGCAGCAGAATTGCGAAAAATCTTTTGTCTTCTCAACCATTTCTTAGCTTCAAACTCCCATATCTCGCGGACGGATTGACCTAACCCAAAAATTCCTGTTGCGTGTGAAAGTGGAAACTCGCCCGATTACAACGGTACGTGTATTTTTTCCCTAGCCCATTCTGGTTAAGCGTTTGGAGCAGCAGAATTGCGAAAAATTTGTTGTCTTCTCAACCATTTCTTAGCTTCAAAGTCCCATATCTCGCGAACGGATTGACCTAACCCAAAAATTCCTATTGCATCTGAAAGTAGAAACTCGCCCGATTACAGCGGTATGTTTATTTTTTCCCTAGGCCATTCTGGTTAAGCGTTTGGAGCAGCAGAATTGCGAAAAATTTTTTGCCTTCTCAACCACATCTTGGCTTCAAACTCCCATATCTCGCGAACGGATTGACCTAACCCAAAAATTCCTGTTGCGTCTGAAAGTAGAAACTCGCCCGATTACAACGCTATGTGTATTTTTTCCCTAGGCCATTCTGGTTAAGCGTTTGGAGCAGCAGAATTGCGAAAAATTTTTTGCCTTCTCTACCATTTCTTAGCTTCAAACTGCCATATCTCGCGAACGGATTGACCTAACCCAAAAATTCCTGTTGCATCTGAAAGTAGAAACTCGCCCGATTACAACGGTATGTGTATTTTTTCCATAGGCCATTCTGGTTAAGCGTTTGGAGCAGCAGAATTGCGAAAAATTTTCTGTCTTCTCAACCATTTCTTGGCTCCAAAGTCCCATATCTCGCGAACGGATTGACCTAACCCAAAAATTCCTGTTGCGTCTGAAAGTAGAAACTCGCCCGATTACACCGCTATGTGTATTTTTTCCCTAGGCCATTCTGGTTAAGCGTTTGGAGCAGCAGAATTGCGAAAAATCTTTTCTCTTCTCAACCATTTCTTGGCTTCAAACTCCCATATCTCGCGGACGGATTGGCCTAACCCAAAAATTCCTGTTGCGTGTGAAAGTAGAAACTCGCCCGATTACAACAGTACGTGTATTTTTTCCCTAGGCCATTCTGGTTAAGCGTTTGGAGCAGCAGAAGTGCGAAAAATTTGTTGCCTTCTCAACCATTTCTTGGCTTCAAACTCCCATATCTCGCGAACGGATTGACCTAACCCAAAAATTCCTATTGCATCTGAAAGTAGAAACTCGCCCGATTACAACGGTATGTGTATTTTTTCCCTAGGCCATTCTGGTTAAGCGTTTGGAGCAGCAGAATTGCGAAAAATTTTTTGGCTTCTCAACCATTTCTTGGTTTCAAACTCCCATATCTCGCGAACGGATTGACCTAAGCCAAAAATTCCTGTCGCATCTGAAAGTAGAAACTCGCCCGATTACAACGGTATGTGTATTTTTTCCATAGGCCATTCTGGTTAAGCGTTTGGAGCAGCAGAATTGCGAAAAATCTTTTGTCTTCTCAACCATTTCTTGGCTTCAAACTCCCATATCTCGCGGACGGATTGACCTAACCCAAAAATTCCTGTTGCGTGTGAAAGTAGAAACTCGCCCGATTACAACGGTACGTGTATTTTTTCCCTAGCCCATTCTGGTTAAGCGTTTGGAGCAGCAGAATTGCGAAAAATTTGTTGTCTTCTCAACCATTTCTTAGCTTCAAAGTCCCATATCTCGCGAACGGATTGACCTAACCCAAAAATTCCTATTGCATCTGAAAGTAGAAACTCGCCCGATTACAGCGGTATGTTTATTTTTTCCCTAGGCCATTCTGGTTAAGCGTTTGGAGCAGCAGAATTGCGAAAAATTTTTTGCCTTCTCAACCACATCTTGGCTTCAAACTCCCATATCTCGCGAACGGATTGACCTAACCCAAAAATTCCTGTTGCGTCTGAAAGTAGAAACTCGCCCGATTACAACGCTGTGTGTATTTTTTCCCTAGGCCATTCTGGTTAAGCGTTTGGAGCAGCAGAATTGCGATAAATTTTTTGCCTTCTCTACCATTTCTTAGCTTCAAACTGCCATATCTCGCGAACGGATTGACCTAACCCAAAAATTCCTGTTGCATCTGAAAGTAGAAACTCGCCCGATTACAACGGTATGTGTATTTTTTCCATAGGCCATTCTGGTTAAGCGTTTGGAGCAGCAGAATTGCGAAAAATTTTTTGTCTTCTCAACCATTTCTTGGCTCCAAAGTCCCATATCTCGCGAACGGATTGACCTAACCCAAAAATTCCTGTTGCGTCTGAAAGTAGAAACTCGCCCGATTACAACGCTATGTGTATTTTTTCCCTAGGCCATTCTGGTTAAGCGTTTGGAGCAGCAGAATTGCGAAAAATTTTTTGGCTTCTCAACCATTTCTTGGTTTCAAACTCCCATATCTCGCGAACGGATTGACCTAACCCAAAAATTCCTGTCGCATCTGAAAGTAGAAACTCGCCCGATTACAACGGTATGTGTATTTTTTCCATAGGCCATTCTGGTTAAGCGTTTGGAGCAGCAGAATTGCGAAAAATTTTTTGCCTTCTCAACCACATCTTGGCTTCAAACTCCCATATCTCGCGAACGGATTGACCTAACCCAAAAATTCCTATTGCATCTGAAAGTAGAAACTCGCCCGATTACAGCGGTATGTGTATTTTTTCCCTAGGCCATTCTGGTTAAGCGTTTGGAGCAGCAGAATTGCGAAAAATTTTTTGGCTTCTCAACCATTTCTTGGTTTCAAACTCCCATATCTCGCGAACGGATTGACCTAACCCAAAAATTCCTGTCGCATCTGAAAGTAGAAACTCGCCCGATTACAACAGTATGTGTATTTTTTCCATAGGCCATTCTGGTTAAGCGTTTGGAGCAGCAGAATTGCGAAAAATCTTTTGTCTTCTCAACCATTTCTTAGCTTCAAACTCCCATATCTCGCGGACGGATTGACCTAACCCAAAAATTCCTGTTGCATCTGAAAGTAGAAACTCGCCCGATTACAACGGTATGTGTATTTTTTCCATAGGCCATTCTGGTTAAGCGTTTGGAGCAGCAGAATTGCGAAAAATTTTCTGTCTTCTCAACCATTTCTTGGCTCCAAAGTCCCATATCTCGCGAACGGATTGACCTAACCCAAAAATTCCTGTTGCGTCTGAAAGTAGAAACTCGCCCGATTACACCGCTATGTGTATTTTTTCCCTAGGCCATTCTGGTTAAGCGTTTGGAGCAGCAGAATTGCGAAAAATCTTTTCTCTTCTCAACTATTTCTTGGCTTCAAACTCCCATATCTCGCGGACGGATTGACCTAACCCAAAAATTCCTGTTGCGTGTGAAAGTAGAAACTCGCCCGATTACAACGGTACGTGTATTTTTTCCCTAGGCCATTCTGGTTAAGCGTTTGGAGCAGCAGAAGTGCGAAAAATTTGTTGCCTTCTCAACCATTTCTTGGCTTCAAACTCCCATATCTCGCGAACGGATTGACCTAACCCAAAAATTCCTATTGCATCTGAAAGTAGAAACTCGCCCGATTACAGCGGTATGTGTATTTTTTCCCTAGGCCATTCTGGTTAAGCGTTTGGAGCAGCAGAATTGCGAAAAATTTTTTGCCTTCTCAACCATTTCTTGGCTTCAAACTCCCATATCTCGCGAACGGATTGACCTAACCCAAAAATTCCTGTCGCATCTGAAAGTAGAAACTCGCCCGATTACAACGGTATGTGTATTTTTTCCATAGGCCATTCTGGTTAAGCGTTTGGAGCAGCAGAATTGCGAAAAATCTTTTGTCTTCTCAACCATTTCTTGGCTTCAAACTCCCATATCTCGCGGACGGATTGACCTAACCCAAAAATTCCTGTTGCGTGTGAAAGTAGAAACTCGCCCGATTACAACGGTACGTGTATTTTTTCCCTAGCCCATTCTGTTTAAGCGTTTGGAGCAGCAGAATTGCGAAAAATCTTTTGTCTTCTCAACCATTTCTTGGCTTCAAACTCCCATATCTCGCGGACGGATTGACCTAACCCAAAAATTCCTGTTGCGTGTGAAAGTAGAAACTCGCCCGATTACAACGGTATGTGTATTTTTTCCATAGGCCATTCTGGTTAAGCGTTTGGAGCAGCAGAATTGCGAAAAATCTTTTGTCTTCTCAACCATTTCTTGGCTTCAAACTCCCATATCTCGCGGACGGATTGACCTAACCCAAAAATTCCTGTTGCGTGTGAAAGTAGAAACTCGCCCGATTACAACGGTACGTGTATTTTTTCCCTAGCCCATTCTGTTTAAGCGTTTGGAGCAGCAGAATTGCGAAAATTTGTTTTCTTCTCAACCATTTCTTAGCTTCAAAGTCCCATATGTCGCGAACGGATTGACCAAACCCAAAAATTCCTGCAGCGTCTGAAAGTAGAAACTCGCCCGATTACAGCGGTATGTTTATTTTTTCCCTAGGCCATTCTGGTTAAGCGTTTGGAGCAGCAGAATTGCGAAAAATTTTTTGCCTTCTCAACCACATCTTGGCTTCAAACTCCCATATCTCGCGAACGGATTGACCTAACCCAAAAACTCCTGTTGCGTCTGAAAGTAGAAACTCGCCCGATTGAAACGCTATGTGTATTTTTTCCCTAGGCCATTCTGGTTAAGCGTTTGGAGCAGCAGAATTGCGAAAAATTTTTTGCCTTCTCTACCATTTCTTAGCTTCAAACTGCCATATCTCGCGAACGGATTGACCTAACCCAAAAATTCCTGTTGCATCTGAAAGTAGAAACTCGCCCGATGACAACGGTACGTGTATTTTTTCCCTAGGCCATTCTGGTTAAGCGTTTGGAGCAGCAGAATTGCGAAAAATTTTTTGGCTTCTCAACCATTTCTTGGTTTCAAACGCCCATATCTCGCGAACGGATTGACCTAACCCAAAAATTCCTGTCGCATCTGAAAGTAGAAACTCGCCCGATTACAACGGCATGTGTATTTTTTCCATAGGCCATTCTGGTTAAGCGTTTGGAGCAGCAGAATTGCGAAAAATCTTTTGTCTTCTCAACCATTTCTTGGCTTCAAACTCCCATATCTCGCGGACGGATTGACCTAACCCAAAAATTCCTGTTGCGTGTGAAAGTAGAAACTCGCCCGATTACAACGGTACGTGTATTTTTTCCCTAGCCCATTCTGGTTAAGCGTTTGGAGCAGCAGAATTGCGAAAAATTTGTTGTCTTCTCAACCATTTCTTAGCTTCAAACTCCCATATCTCGCGAACGGATTGACCAAACCCAAAAATTCCTGCTGCGTCTGAAAGTAGAAACTCGCCCGATTACAACGGTACGTGTATTTTTTCCCTAGCCCATTCTGTTTAAGCGTTTGGAGCAGCAGAATTGCGAAAATTTGTTTTCTTCTCAACCATTTCTTAGCTTCAAAGTCCCATATGTCGCGAACGGATTGACCAAACCCAAAAATTCCTGCAGCGTCTGAAAGTAGAAACTCGCCCGATGATAACGGTACGTGTATTTTTTCCCTAGGCCATTCTGGTTAAGCGTTTGGAGCAGCAGAATTGCGAAAAATTTTTTGCCTTCTCAACCACATCTTGGCTTCAAACTCCCATATCTCGCGAACGGATTGACCTAACCCAAAAATTCCTGTTGCGTCTGAAAGTAGAAACTCGCCCGATTACAACGCTATGTGTATTTTTTCCCTAGGCCATTCTGGTTAAGCGTTTGGAGCAGCAGAATTGCGAAAAATTTTTTGCCTTCTCAACCATTTCTTGGCTCCAAAGTCCCATATCTCGCGAACGGATTGACCTAACCCAAAAATTCCCATTGCATCTGAAAGTAGAAACTCGCCCGATTACAACGGTATGTGTATTTTTTCCATAGGCCATTCTGGTTAAGCGTTTGGAGCAGCAGAATTGCGAAAAATCTTTTGTCTTCTCAACCATTTCTTGGCTTCAAACTCCCATATCTCGCGAACGGATTAACCTAACCCAAAAATTCCTATTGCATCTGAAAGTAGAAACTCGCCCGATTACAGCGGTATGTGTATTTTTTCCCTAGGCCATTCTGGTTAAGCGTTTGGAGCAGCAGAATTGCGAAAAATTTTTTGGCTTCTCAACCATTTCTTGGTTTCAAACGCCCATATCTCGCGAACGGATTGACCTAACCCAAAATTCCTGTCGCATCTGAAAGTAGAAACTCGCCCGATTACAACGGCATGTGTATTTTTTCCATAGGCCATTCTGGTTAAGCGTTTGGAGCAGCAGAATTGCGAAAAATCTTTTGTCTTCTCAACCATTTCTTGGCTTCAAACTCCCATATCTCGCGGACGGATTGACCTAACCCAAAAATTCCTGTTGCGTGTGAAAGTAGAAACTCGCCCGATTACAACGGTACGTGTATTTTTTCCCTAGCCATTCTGGTTAAGCGTTTGGAGCAGCAGAATTGCGAAAAATTTGTTGTCTTCTCAACATTTCTTAGCTTCAAACTCCCATATCTCGCGAACGGATTGACCAAACCCAAAAATTCCTGCTGCGTCTGAAAGTAGAAACTCGCCCGATACAACGGTACGTGTATTTTTTCCCTAGCCCATTCTGTTTAAGCGTTTGGGAGCAGCAGAATTGCGAAAATTTGTTTTCTTCTCACCATTTCTTAGCTTCAAAGTCCCATATGTCGCGAACGGATTGACCAAACCCAAAAATTCCTGCAGCGTCTGAAAGTAGAAACTCGCCCGATGACAACGGTACGTGTATTTTTTCCTAGGCCGTTCTGGTTAAGCGTTTGGAGCAGCAGAATTGCGAAAAATTTTTTGCCTTCTCTCAACCACATCTTGGCTTCAAACTCCCATATCTCGCGAACGGATTGACCTAACCCAAAAATTCCTGTTGCGTCTGAAAGTAGAAACTCGCCCGATTACAACGCTATGTGTATTTTTTCCCTAGGCCATTCTGGTTAAGCGTTTGGAGCAGCAGAATTGCGAAAAATTTTTTGCCTTCTCAACCATTTCTGGCTCCAAAGTCCCATATCTCGCGAACGGATTGACCTAACCAAAAATTCCCATTGCATCTGAAAGTAGAAACTCGCCCGATTACAACGGTATGTGTATTTTTTCCCTAGCCATTCTGGTTAAGCGTTTGGAGCAGCAGAATTGCGAAAAATTTGTTGTCTTCTCAACCATTTCTTAGCTTCAAACTCCCATATCTCGCGAACGGATTGACCAAACCCAAAAATTCCTGCTGCGTCTGAAAGTAGAAACTCGCCCGATTACAACGGTACGTGTATTTTTTCCCTAGCCCATTCTGTTTAAGCGTTTGGAGCAGCAGAATTGCGAAAATTTGTTTTCTTCTCAACCATTTCTTAGCTTCAAAGTCCCATATGTCGCGAACGGATTGACCAAACCCAAAAATTCCTGCAGCGTCTGAAAGTAGAAACTCGCCCGATGACAACGGTACGTGTATTTTTTCCCTAGGCCATTCTGGTTAAGCGTTTGGAGCAGCAGAATTGCGAAAAATTTTTTGCCTTCTCAACCACATCTTGGCTTCAAACTCCCATATCTCGCGAACGGATTGACCTAACCCAAAAATTCCTGTTGCGTCTGAAAGTAGAAACTCGCCCGATTACAACGCTATGTGTATTTTTTCCCTAGGCCATTCTGGTTTAAGCGTTTGGAGTCAGCAGAATTGCGAAAAATATTTTGCCTTTCTCAACCATTTCTTGTCCTCCAAAGTCCCATATCTCGCGAACGGATTGACCTAACCCAAAAATTCCCATTGCATCTGAAAGTAGAAACTCGCCCGATTACAACGGTATGTGTATTTTTTCCATAGGCCATTCTGGTTAAGCGTTTGGAGCAGCAGAATTGCGAAAATCTTTTGTCTTCTCAACCATTTCTTGCCTTCAAACTCCCATATCTCGCGAACGGATTCACCTAACCCAAAAATTCCTATTGCATCTGAAGTAGAAACTCGCCCGATTACAGCGGTATGTGTATTTTTCCCTAGGCCATTCTGGTTAAGCGTTTGGAGCAGCAGAAATGCGAAAAATTTTTTGGCTTCTCAACCATTTCTTGGTTTCAAACGCCCATATCTCGCGAACGGATTGACCTAACCCAAAAATTCCTGTCGCATCTGAAAGTAGAAACTCGCCCGATTACAACGGCATGTGTATTTTTTCCATAGGCCATTCGGTTAAGCGTTTGGAGCAGCAGAATTGGCGAAAATCTTTTGTCTTCTCAACCATTTCTTGGCTTCAAACTCCCATATCTCGCGGACGGATTGACCTAACCAAAAATTCCTGTTGCGTGTGAAAGTAGAAACTCGCCCGATTACAACGGTACGTGTATTTTTTCCCTAGCCCATTCTGGTTAAGCGTTTGGGGAGCAGCAGAATTGCGAAAAATTTGTTGTCTTCTCAACCATTTCTTAGCTTCAAACTCCCATATCTCGCGAACGGATTGACCAAACCCAAAAATTCCTGCTGCGTCTGAAAGTAGAAACTCGCCCGATTATAACGATATGCGTATTTTTTCCCGAGGCCATTCTGGTTAAGCGTTTGGAGCAGCAGAATTGCGAAAAATGTTTTGCCTTCTCAACCATTTCTTGGCTTCAAACTCCCATATCTCGCGAACGGATTGACCTAACCCAAAAATTCCTATTGCATCTGAAAGTAGAAACTCGCCCGATTACAACGGTATGTGTATTACTTCCCTAGGCCATTCTGGTTAAGCGTTTGGAGCAACAGAATTGCAAAAATTTTTTGCCTTCTCAACCATTTCTTGGCTCCAAAGTCCCATATCTCGCGAACGGATTGACCTAACCCAAAAATTCCTATTGCATCTGAAAGTAGAAACTCGCCCGATTACAGCGGTATGTTTATTTTTTCCCTAGGCCATTCTGGTTAAGCGTTTGGAGCAGCAGAATTGCGAAAAATTTTTTGCCTTCTCAACCACATCTTGGCTTCAAACTCCCATATCTCGCGGACGGATTGACCTAACCCAAAAATTCCTGTTGCGTGTGAAAGTAGAAACTCGCCCGATTACAACGGTACGTGTATTTTTTCCCTAGCCCATTCTGGTTAAGCGTTTGGAGCAGCAGAATTGCGAAAAATTTGTTGTCTTCTCAACCATTTCTTAGCTTCAAAGTCCCATATCTCGCGAACGGATTGACCTAACCCAAAAATTCCTATTGCATCTGAAAGTAGAAACTCGCCCGATTACAGCGGTATGTTTATTTTTTCCCTAGGCCATTCTGGTTAAGCGTTTGGAGCAGCAGTATTGCGAAAAATTTTTTGCCTTCTCAACCACATCTTGGCTTCAAACTCCCATATCTCGCGAACGGATTGACCTAACCCAAAAATTCCTGTTGCGTCTGAAAGTAGAAACTCGCCCGATTACAACGCTATGTGTATTTTTTCCCTAGGCCATTCTGGTTAAGCGTTTGGAGC
The DNA here is from genome assembly GCF_051014685.1 of Ptiloglossa arizonensis. Classification (NCBI taxonomy): domain Eukaryota; kingdom Metazoa; phylum Arthropoda; class Insecta; order Hymenoptera; family Colletidae; genus Ptiloglossa; species Ptiloglossa arizonensis. Next base: position 135,532 of record NW_027479026.1, on the reverse strand, counting down.
AGCAGAATTGCGATAAATTTTTTGCCTTCTCTACCATTTCTTAGCTTCAAACTGCCATATCTCGCGAACGGATTGACCTAACCCAAAAATTCCTGTTGCATCTGAAAGTAGAAACTCGCCCGATTACAACGGTATGTGTATTTTTTCCATAGGCCATTCTGGTTAAGCGTTTGGAGCAGCAGAATTGCGAAAAATTTTTTGTCTTCTCAACCATTTCTTGGCTCCAAAGTCCCATATCTCGCGAACGGATTGACCTAACCCAAAAATTCCTGTTGCGTCTGAAAGTAGAAACTCGCCCGATTACAACGCTATGTGTATTTTTTCCCTAGGCCATTCTGGTTAAGCGTTTGGAGCAGCAGAATTGCGAAAAATTTTTTGGCTTCTCAACCATTTCTTGGTTTCAAACTCCCATATCTCGCGAACGGATTGACCTAACCCAAAAATTCCTGTCGCATCTGAAAGTAGAAACTCGCCCGATTACAACGGTATGTGTATTTTTTCCATAGGCCATTCTGGTTAAGCGTTTGGAGCAGCAGAATTGCGAAAAATCTTTTGTCTTCTCAACCACATCTTGGCTTCAAACTCCCATATCTCGCGAACGGATTGACCTAACCCAAAAATTCCTGTTGCGTCTGAAAGTAGAAACTCGCCCGATTACAACGCTATGTGTATTTTTTCCCTAGGCCATTCTGGTTAAGCGTTTGGAGCAGCAGAATTGCGAAAAATTTTTTGCCTTCTCTACCATTTCTTAGCTTCAAACTGCCATATCTCGCGAACGGATTGACCTAACCCAAAAATTCCTGTTGCATCTGAAAGTAGAAACTCGCCCGATTACAACGGTATGTGTATTTTTTCCATAGGCCATTCTGGTTAAGCGTTTGGAGCAGCAGAATTGCGAAAAATTTTCTGTCTTCTCAACCATTTCTTGGCTCCAAAGTCCCATATCTCGCGAACGGATTGACCTAACCCAAAAATTCCTGTTGCGTCTGAAAGTAGAAACTCGCCCGATTACACCGCTATGTGTATTTTTTCCCTAGGCCATTCTGGTTAAGCGTTTGGAGCAGCAGAATTGCGAAAAATCTTTTCTCTTCTCAACTATTTCTTGGCTTCAAACTCCCATATCTCGCGGACGGATTGACCTAACCCAAAAATTCCTGTTGCGTGTGAAAGTAGAAACTCGCCCGATTACAACGGTACGTGTATTTTTTCCCTAGGCCATTCTGGTTAAGCGTTTGGAGCAGCAGAAGTGCGAAAAATTTGTTGCCTTCTCAACCATTTCTTGGCTTCAAACTCCCATATCTCGCGAACGGATTGACCTAACCCAAAAATTCCTATTGCATCTGAAAGTAGAAACTCGCCCGATTACAGCGGTATGTGTATTTTTTCCCTAGGCCATTCTGGTTAAGCGTTTGGAGCAGCAGAATTGCGAAAAATTTTTTGCCTTCTCAACCATTTCTTGGCTTCAAACTCCTATATCTCGCGAACGGATTGACCTAACCCAAAAATTCCTGTCGCATCTGAAAGTAGAAACTCGCCCGATTACAACGGTATGTGTATTTTTTCCATAGGCCATTCTGGTTAAGCGTTTGGAGCAGCAGAATTGCGAAAAATCTTTTGTCTTCTCAACCATTTCTTGGCTTCAAACTCCCATATCTCGCGGACGGATTGACCTAACCCAAAAATTCCTGTTGCGTGTGAAAGTAGAAACTCGCCCGATTACAACGGTACGTGTATTTTTTCCCTAGCCCATTCTGTTTAAGCGTTTGGAGCAGCAGAATTGCGAAAAATCTTTTGTCTTCTCAACCATTTCTTGGCTTCAAACTCCCATATCTCGCGGACGGATTGACCTAACCCAAAAATTCCTGTCGCATCTGAAAGTAGAAACTCGCCCGATTACAACGGTATGTGTATTTTTTCCATAGGCCATTCTGGTTAAGCGTTTGGAGCAGCAGAATTGCGAAAAATCTTTTGTCTTCTCAACCATTTCTTGGCTTCAAACTCCCATATCTCGCGGACGGATTGACCTAACCCAAAAATTCCTATTGCATCTGAAAGTAGAAACTCGCCCGATTACAGCGGTATGTGTATTTTTTCCCTAGGCCATTCTGGTTAAGCGTTTGGAGCAGCAGAAGTGCGAAAAATTTGTTGCCTTCTCAACCATTTCTTGGCTTCAAACTCCCATATCTCGCGAACGGATTGACCTAACCCAAAAATTCCTATTGCATCTGAAAGTAGAAACTCGCCCGATTACAGCGGTATGTGTATTTTTTCCCTAGGCCATTCTGGTTAAGCGTTTGGAGCAGCAGAATTGCGAAAAATTTTTTGGCTTCTCAACCATTTCTTGGTTTCAAACTCCCATATCTCGCGAACGGATTGACCTAACCCAAAAATTCCTGTCGCATCTGAAAGTAGAAACTCGCCCGATTACAACGGTATGTGTATTTTTTCCATAGGCCATTCTGGTTAAGCGTTTGGAGCAGCAGAATTGCGAAAAATCTTTTGTCTTCTCAACCACATCTTGGCTTCAAACTCCCATATCTCGCGAACGGATTGACCTAACCCAAAAATTCCTGTTGCGTGTGAAAGTAGAAACTCGCCCGATTACAACGGTACGTGTATTTTTTCCCTAGGCCATTCTGGTTAAGCGTTTGGAGCAGCAGAAGTGCGAAAAATTTGTTGCCTTCTCAACCATTTCTTGGCTTCAAACTCCCATATCTCGCGAACGGATTGACCTAACCCAAAAATTCCTATTGCATCTGAAAGTAGAAACTCGCCCGATTACAGCGGTATGTGTATTTTTTCCCTAGGCCATTCTGGTTAAGCGTTTGGAGCAGCAGAATTGCGAAAAATTTTTTGCCTTCTCGACCATTTCTTGGCTTCAAACTCCCATATCTCGCGAACGGATTGACCTAACCCAAAAATTCCTGTCGCATCTGAAAGTAGAAACTCGCCCGATTACAACGGTATGTGTATTTTTTCCATAGGCCATTCTGGTTAAGCGTTTGGAGCAGCAGAATTGCGAAAAATCTTTTGTCTTCTCAACCATTTCTTGGCTTCAAACTCCCATATCTCGCGGACGGATTGACCTAACCCAAAAATTCCTGTTGCGTGTGAAAGTAGAAACTCGCCCGATTACAACGGTACGTGTATTTTTTCCCTAGCCCATTCTGTTTAAGCGTTTGGAGCAGCAGAATTGCGAAAAATCTTTTGTCTTCTCAACCATTTCTTGGCTTCAAACTCCCATATCTCGCGGACGGATTGACCTAACCCAAAAATTCCTGTTGCGTGTGAAAGTAGAAACTCGCCCGATTACAACGGTATGTGTATTTTTTCCATAGGCCATTCTGGTTAAGCGTTTGGAGCAGCAGAATTGCGAAAAATCTTTTGTCTTCTCAACCATTTCTTGGCTTCAAACTCCCATATCTCGCGGACGGATTGACCTAACCCAAAAATTCCTGTTGCGTGTGAAAGTAGAAACTCGCCCGATTACAACGGTACGTGTATTTTTTCCCTAGCCCATTCTGTTTAAGCGTTTGGAGCAGCAGAATTGCGAAAATTTGTTTTCTTCTCAACCATTTCTTAGCTTCAAAGTCCCATATGTCGCGAACGGATTGACCAAACCCAAAAATTCCTGCAGCGTCTGAAAGTAGAAACTCGCCCGATTACAGCGGTATGTTTATTTTTTCCCTAGGCCATTCTGGTTAAGCGTTTGGAGCAGCAGAATTGCGAAAAATTTTTTGCCTTCTCAACCACATCTTGGCTTCAAACTCCCATATCTCGCGAACGGATTGACCTAACCCAAAAACTCCTGTTGCGTCTGAAAGTAGAAACTCGCCCGATTGCAACGCTATGTGTATTTTTTCCCTAGGCCATTCTGGTTAAGCGTTTGGAGCAGCAGAAGTGCGAAAAATTTGTTGCCTTCTCAACCATTTCTTGGCTTCAAACTCCCATATCTCGCGAACGGATTGACCTAACCCAAAAATTCCTATTGCATCTCAAAGTAGAAACTCGCCCGATTACAGCGGTATGTGTATTTTTTCCCTAGGCCATTCTGGTTAAGCGTTTGGAGCAGCAGAATTGCGAAAAATTTTTTGCCTTCTCAACCATTTCTTGGCTTCAAACTCCCATATCTCGCGAACGGATTGACCTAACCCAAAAATTCCTGTCGCATCTGAAAGTAGAAACTCGCCCGATTACAACGGTATGTGTATTTTTTCCATAGGACAATCGGGTTAAGCGTTTGGAGCAGCAGAATTGCGAAAAATTTTTTGCCTTCTCAACCATTTCTTGGCTTCAAACTCCCATATCTCGCGAACGGATTGACCTAACCCAAAAATTCCTGTCGCATCTGAAAGTAGAAACTCGCCCGATTACAACGGTATGTGTATTTTTTCCATAGGCCATTCTGGTTAAGCGTTTGGAGCAGCAGAATTGCGAAAAATCTTTTGTCTTCTCAACCATTTCTTGGCTTCAAACTCCCATATCTCGCGGACGGATTGACCTAACCCAAAAATTCCTGTTGCGTGTGAAAGTAGAAACTCGCCCGATTACAACGGTACGTGTATTTTTTCCCTAGCCCATTCTGTTTAAGCGTTTGGAGCAGCAGAATTGCGAAAAATCTTTTGTCTTCTCAACCATTTCTTGGCTTCAAACTCCCATATCTCGCGGACGGATTGACCTAACCCAAAAATTCCTGTTGCGTGTGAAAGTAGAAACTCGCCCGATTACAACGGTATGTGTATTTTTTCCATAGGCCATTCTGGTTAAGCGTTTGGAGCAGCAGAATTGCGAAAAATCTTTTGTCTTCTCAACCATTTCTTGGCTTCAAACTCCCATATCTCGCGGACGGATTGACCTAACCCAAAAATTCCTGTTGCGTGTGAAAGTAGAAACTCGCCCGATTACAACGGTACGTGTATTTTTTCCCTAGCCCATTCTGTTTAAGCGTTTGGAGCAGCAGAATTGCGAAAATTTGTTTTCTTCTCAACCATTTCTTAGCTTCAAAGTCCCATATGTCGCGAACGGATTGACCAAACCCAAAAATTCCTGCAGCGTCTGAAAGTAGAAACTCGCCCGATTACAGCGGTATGTTTATTTTTTCCCTAGGCCATTCTGGTTAAGCGTTTGGAGCAGCAGAATTGCGAAAAATTTTTTGCCTTCTCAACCACATCTTGGCTTCAAACTCCCATATCTCGCGAACGGATTGACCTAACCCAAAAACTCCTGTTGCGTCTGAAAGTAGAAACTCGCCCGATTGCAACGCTATGTGTATTTTTTCCCTAGGCCATTCTGGTTAAGCGTTTGGAGCAGCAGAAGTGCGAAAAATTTGTTGCCTTCTCAACCATTTCTTGGCTTCAAACTCCCATATCTCGCGAACGGATTGACCTAACCCAAAAATTCCTATTGCATCTGAAAGTAGAAACTCGCCCGATTACAGCGGTATGTGTATTTTTTCCCTAGGCCATTCTGGTTAAGCGTTTGGAGCAGCAGAATTGCGAAAAATTTTTTGCCTTCTCAACCATTTCTTGGCTTCAAACTCCCATATCTCGCGAACGGATTGACCTAACCCAAAAATTCCTGTCGCATCTGAAAGTAGAAACTCGCCCGATTACAACGTTATGTGTATTTTTTCCATAGGACAATCGGGTTAAGCGTTTGGAGCAGCAGAATTGCGAAAAATCTTTTGTCTTCTCAACCATTTCTTGGCTTCAAACTCCCATATCTCGCGGACGGATAGACCTAACCCAAAAATTCCTGTTGCGTGTGAAAGTAGAAACTCGCCCGATTACAACGGTATGTGTATTTTTTCCATAGGCCATTCTGGTTAAGCGTTTGGAGCAGCAGAATTGCGAAAAATCTTTTGTCTTCTCAACCATTTCTTGGCTTCAAACTCCCACATCTCGCGGACGGATTGACCTAACCCAAAAATTCCTGTTGCGTGTGAAAGTAGAAACTCGCCCGATTACAACGGTACGTGTATTTTTTCCCTAGCCCATTCTGTTTAAGCGTTTGGAGCAGCAGAATTGCGAAAATTTGTTTTCTTCTCAACCATTTCTTAGCTTCAAAGTCCCATATGTCGCGAACGGATTGACCAAACCCAAAAATTCCTGCAGCGTCTGAAAGTAGAAACTCGCCCGATGACAACGGTACGTGTATTTTTTCCCTAGGCCATTCTGGTTAAGCGTTTGGAGCAGCAGAATTGCGAAAAATTTTTTGGCTTCTCAACCACATCTTGGCTTCAAACTCCCATATCTCGCGAACGGATTGACCTAACCCAAAAATTCCTGTCGCATCTGAAAGTAGAAACTCGCCCGATTACAACGGCATGTGTATTTTTTCCATAGGCCATTCTGGTTAAGCGTTTGGAGCAGCAGAATTGCGAAAAATCTTTTGTCTTCTCAACCATTTCTTGGCTTCAAACTCCCATATCTCGCGGACGGATTGACCTAACCCAAAAATTCCTGTTGCGTGTGAAAGTAGAAACTCGCCCGATTACAACGGTACGTGTATTTTTTCCCTAGCCCATTCTGGTTAAGCGTTTGGAGCAGCAGAATTGCGAAAAATTTGTTGTCTTCTCAACCATTTCTTAGCTTCAAACTCCCATATCTCGCGAACGGATTGACCAAACCCAAAAATTCCTGCTGCGTCTGAAAGTAGAAACTCGCCCGATTATAACGATATGCGTATTTTTTCCCTAGGCCATTCTGGTTAAGCGTTTGGAGCAGCAGAATTGCGAAAAATGTTTTGCCTTCTCAACCATTTCTTGGCTTCAAACTCCCATATCTCGCGAACGGATTGACCTAACCCAAAAATTCCTATTGCATCTGAAAGTAGAAACTCGCCCGATTACAACGGTATGTGTATTACTTCCCTAGGCCATTCTGGTTAAGCGTTTGGAGCAACAGAATTGCAAAAATTTTTTGCCTTCTCAACCATTTCTTGGCTCCAAAGTCCCATATCTCGCGAACGGATTGACCTAACCCAAAAATTCCTATTGCATCTGAAAGTAGAAACTCGCCCGATTACAGCGGTATGTTTATTTTTTCCCTAGGCCATTCTGGTTAAGCGTTTGGAGCAGCAGAATTGCGAAAAATTTTTTGCCTTCTCAACCACATCTTGGCTTCAAACTCCCATATCTCGCGAACGGATTGACCTAACCCAAAAATTCCTGTTGCGTCTGAAAGTAGAAACTCGCCCGATTACAACGCTATGTGTATTTTTTCCCTAGGCCATTCTGGTTAAGCGTTTGGAGCAGCAGAATTGCGAAAAATTTGTTGCCTTCTCAACCATTTCTTGGCTCCAAAGTCCCATATCTCGCGAACGGATTGACCTAACCCAAAAATTCCTATTGCATCTGAAAGTAGAAACTCGCCCGATTACAGCGGTATGTGTATTTTTTCCCTAGGCCATTCTGGTTAAGCGTTTGGAGCAGCAGAATTGCGAAAAATGTTTTGCCTTCTCAACCATTTCTTGGCTTCAAACTCCCATATCTCGCGAACGGATTGACCTAACCCAAAAATTCCTATTGCATCTGAAAGCAGAAACTCGCCCGATTACAACGGTATGTGTATTATTTCCCTAGGCCATTCTGGTTAAGCGTTTGGAGCAACAGAATTGCAAAAATTTTTTGCCTTCTCAACCATTTCTTGGCTCCAAAGTCCCATATCTCGCGAACGGATTGACCTAACCCAAAAATTCCTATTGCATCTGAAAGTAGAAACTCGCCCGATTACAGCGGTATGTTTATTTTTTCCCTAGGCCATTCTGGTTAAGCGTTTGGAGCAGCAGAATTGCGAAACATTTTTTGCCTTCTCAACCATTTCTTGGCTCCAAAGTCCCATATCTCGCGAACGGTTTGACCTAACCCAAAAATTCCTATTGCATCTGAAAGTAGAAACTCGCCCGATTACAGCGGTATGTGTATTTTTTCCCTAGGCCATTCTGGTTAAGCGTTTGGAGCAGCAGAAGTGCGAAAAATTTGTTGCCTTCTCAACCATTTCTTGGCTTCAAACTCCCATATCTCGCGAACGGATTGACCTAACCCAAAAATTCCTGTTGCATCTGAAAGTAGAAACTCGCCCGATTACAACGGTATGTGTATTTTTTCCATAGGCCATTCTGGTTAAGCGTTTGGAGCAGCAGAATTGCGAAAAATCTTTTGTCCTCTCAACCATTTCTTGGCTTCAAACTCCCATATCTCGCGGACGGATTGACCTAACCCAAAAATTCCTGTTGCGTGTGAAAGCAGAAACTCGCCCGATTACAACGGTACGTGTATTTTTTCCCTAGCCCATTCTGTTTAAGCGTTTGGAGCAGCAGAATTGCGAAAATTTGTTTTCTTCTCAACCATTTCTTAGCTTCAAAGTCCCATATCTCGCGAACGGATTGACCAAACCCAAAAATTCCTGCAGCGTCTGAAAGTAGAAACTCGCCCGATTATAACGGTATGCGTATTTTTTCTCTAGGCCATTCTGGTTAAGCGTTTGGAGCAGCAGAATTGCGAAAAATATTTTGCCTTCTCAACCATTTCTTGGCTTCAAACTCCCATATCTGGCGAACGGATTGACCTAACCCAAAAATTCCTATTGCATCTGAAAGTAGAAACTCGCCCGATTACAACGGTATGTGTATTTTTTCCATAGGCCATTCTGGTTAAGCGTTTGGAGCAGCAGAATTGCGAAAAATTTTTTGTCTTCTCAACCATTTCTTGGCTTCAAACTCCCATTTCTCGCGAACGGATTGACCTAACCCAAAAATTCCTGTTGCATCTGAAAGTAGAAACTCGCCCGATTACAACGGTATGTGTATTTTTTCCATAGGCCATTCTGGTTAAGCGTTTGGAGCAGCAGAATTGCGAAAAATCTTTTGTCCTCTCAACCATTTCTTGGCTTCAAACTCCCATATCTCGCGGACGGATTGACCTAACCCAAAAATTCCTGTCGCATCTGAAAGTAGAAGCTCGCCCGATTACAACGGTATGTGTATTTTTTCCATAGGCCATTCTGGTTAAGCGTTTGGAGCAGCAGAATTGCGAAAAATCTTTTGTCTTCTCAACCATTTCTTGGCTTCAAACTCCCATATCTCGCGGACGGATTGACCTAACCCAAAAATTCCTATTGCGTGTGAAAGTAGAAACTCGCCCGATTACAACGGTACGTGTATTTTTTCCCTAGCCCATTCTGTTTAAGCGTTGGGAGCAGCAGAATTGCGAAAATTTGTTTTCTTCTCAACCATTTCTTAGCTTCAAAGTCCCATATCTCGCGAACGGATTGACCAAACCCAAAAACTCCTGCAGCGTCTGAAAGTAGAAACTCGCCCGATTATAACGGTATGCGTATTTTTTCCCTAGGCCATTCTGGTTAAGCGTTTGGAGCAGCAGAATTGCGAAAAATATTTTGCCTTCTCAACCATTTCTTGGCTTCAAACTCCCATATCTCGCGAACGGATTGACCTAACCCAAAAATTCCTGTTGCATCTGAAAGTAGAAACTCGCCCGATTGCAACGGTATGTGTATTTTTTCCCTAGGCCATTCTCGTTAAGCGTTTGGAGCAGCCGAATTGGGAAAAATTTTTTGCCTTCTCAACCATTTCTTGTCTTCAAAGTCCCATATCTCGCGAACGGATTGACCTAACCCAAAAATTCCTATTGCATCGGAAAGTAGAAACTCGCCCGATTACAACGGTATGTGTATTTTTTCCCTAGGCCATTCTGGTTAAGCGTTTGGAGCAGCAGAACTGCGAAAAATTTTTTGCCTTCTCTACCATTTCTTGGCTTCAAAGTCCCATATCTCGCGAACGGATTGACCTAACCCAAAAATTCCTATTGTATCTGAAAGTAGAAACTCGCCCGATTACAAGGGTATGTGTATTTTTTCCCTAGGCCATCCTGGTTAAGCGTTTGGAGCAGCAGAATTGCGAAAAATTTTTTTGCTTTCTCAAGCATTTCTTGGCTTCAAACTCCCATATCTCGCGAACGGATTGACCTAACCCAAAAATTCCTATTGCAGCTGAAAGTAGAAACTCGCCCGATTACAACGGTATGTGTATTTTTTTCCTAGGCCATTCTGGTTAAGCGTTTGGAGCAGCAGAATTGCGAAAAATTTTTTGCCTTCTCAACCATTTCTTGGCTTCAAAGTCTCATATCTCGCGAACGGATTGACTTATCCCAAAAATTCCTATTGCATCTGAAAGTAGAAACTCGCCCGATTACAACGGTATGTGTATTTTTTCCCTAGGCCATTCTGGTTAAGCGTTTGGAGCAGCAGAATTGCGAAAAATTTTTTGCCTTCTCAACCATTTCTTAGCTTCAAACTCCCATATCTCGCGAACGGATTGACCTAACCCAAAAATTCCTATTGTATCTGAAAGTAGAAACTCGCCCGATTACAAGGGTATGTGTATTTTTTCCCTAGGCCATTCTGGTTAAACGTTTGGAGCAGCAGAATTGCGAAAAATTTTTTTGCTTTCTCAAGCATTTCTTGGCTTCATATTCCCATATCTCGCGAACGGATTGACCTAACCCAAAAATTCCTATTGCACCTGAAAGTAGAAACTCGCCCGATTACAACGGTATGTGTATTTTTTCCCTAGGCCATTCTGGTTAAGCGTTTGGAGCAGCAGAATTGCGAAAAATTTTTTGCCTTCTCAACCATTTCTTGGCTTCAAAGTCCCATATCTCGCGAACGGATTGACCTAACCCAAAAATTCCTATTGCATCTGAAAGTAAAAACTCGCCCGATTACAACGGTATGTGTATTTTTTTCCTAGGCCATTCTGGTTAAGCGTTTGGAGCAGCAGAAGTGCGAAAAATTTGTTGTCTTCTCAACCATTTCTTAGCTTCAAACTCCCATATCTCGCGAACGGATTGACGTAACCCAAAATTTCCTATTGCATCTGAAAGTAGAAACTCGCCCGATTACAACGGTATGTGTATTTTTTCCCTAGGCCATTCTGGATAAGCGTTTGGAGCATCAGAATTGCGAAAAATTTTTTGCCTTCTCAACCACATCTTGGCTTCAAACTCCCATATCTCGCGAACGGATTGACCTCACCCAAAAATTCCTGTTGCGTCTGAAAGTAGAAACTCGCCCGATTACAACGCTATGTGTATTTTTTCCCTAGGCCATTCTGGATAAGCGTTTGGAGCAGCAGAATTGCGAAAAATTTTTTGCTTTCTCAAGCATTTCTTGGCTTCAAACTCCCATATCTCGCGAACGGATTGACCTAACCCAAAAATTCCTATTGCACCTGAAAGTAGAAACTCGCCCAATTACAACGGTATGTGTATTTTTTCCCTAGGCCATTCTGGTTAAGCGTTTGGAGCAGCAGAAGTGCGAAAAATTTGTTGTCTTCTCAACCATTTCTTAGCTTCAAACTCCCATATCTCGCGAACGGATTGACGTAATCCAAAATTTCCTATTGCATCTGAAAGTAGAAACTCGCCCGATTACAACGGTATGTGTATTTTTTCCCTAGGGCATTCTGGTTAAGCGTTTGGAGCAGCAGAATTGCGAAAAATTTTTTGCCTTCTCTACCATTTCTTGGTTTCAAAGTCCCATATCTCGCGAACGGATTGACGTAACCCAAAATTTCCTATTGCATCTGAAAGTAGAAACTCGCCCGATTACAACGGTATGTGTATTTTTTCCATAGGCCATTCTGGTTAAGCGTTTGGAGCAGCAGAATTGCGAAAAATCTTTTGTCCTCTCAACCATTTCTTGGCTTCAAACTCCCATATCTCGCGGACGGATTGACCTAACCCAAAAATTCCTGTCGCATCTGAAAGTAGAAACTCGCCCGATTACAACGGTATGTGTATTTTTTCCATAGGCCATTCTGGTTAAGCGTTTGGAGCAGCAGAATTGCGAAAAATCTTTTGTCTTCTCAACCATTTCTTGGCTTCAAACTCCCATATCTCGCGGACGGATTGACCTAACCCAAAAATTCCTATTGCGTGTGAAAGTAGAAACTCGCCCGATTACAACGGTACGTGTATTTTTTCCCTAGCCCATTCTGTTTAAGCGTTTGGAGCAGCAGAATTGCGAAAATTTGTTTTCTTCTCAACCATTTCTTAGCTTCAAAGTCCCATATCTCGCGAACGGATTGACCAAACCCAAAAACTCCTGCAGCGTCTGAAAGTAGAAACTCGCCCGATTATAACGGTATGCGTATTTTTTCCCTAGGCCATTCTGGTTAAGGGTTTGGAGCAGCAGAATTGCGAAAAATATTTTGCCTTCTCAACCATTTCTTGGCTTCAAACTCCCATATCTCGCGAACGGATTGACCTAACCCAAAAATTCCTGTTGCATCTGAAAGTAGAAACTCGCCCGATTGCAACGGTATGTGTATTTTTTCCCTAGGCCATTCTCGTTAAGCGTTTGGAGCAGCCGAATTGGGAAAAATTTTTTGCCTTCTCAACCATTTCTTGTCTTCAAAGTCCCATATCTCGCGAACGGATTGACCTAACCCAAAAATTCCTATTGCATCGGAAAGTAGAAACTCGCCCGATTACAACGGTATGTGTATTTTTTCCCTAGGCCATTCTGGTTAAGCGTTTGGAGCAGCAGAACTGCGAAAAATTTTTTGCCTTCTCAACCATTTCTTAGCTTCAAACTCCCATATCTCGCGAACGGATTGACCTAACCCAAAAATTCCTGTTGCATCTGAAAGTAGAAACTCGCCCGATTACAACGGTATGTGTATTTTTTCCCTAGGCCATTCTGGTTAAGCGTTTGGAGCATCAGAATTGCGAAAAATTTTTTGCCTTCTCAACCACATCTTGGCTTCAAACTCCCATATCTCGCGAACGGATTGACCTAACCCAAAAATTCCTGTTGCGTCTGAAAGTAGAAACTCGCCCGATTACAACGCTATGTGTATTTTTTCCCTAGGCCATTCTGGTTAAGCGTTTGGAGCAGCAGAATTGCGAAAAATTTTTTGCTTTCTCAAGCATTTCTTGGCTTCAAACTCCCATATCTCGCGAACGGATTGACCTAACCCAAAAATTCCTATTGCACCTGAAAGTAGAAACTCGCCCAATTACAACGGTATGTGTATTTTTTCCCTAGGCCATTCTGGTTAAGCGTTTGGAGCAGCAGAAGTGCGAAAAATTTGTTGTCTTCTCAACCATTTCTTAGCTTCAAACTCCCATATCTCGCGAACGGATTGACGTAATCCAAAATTTCCTATTGCATCTGAAAGTAGAAACTCGCCCGATTACAACGGTATGTGTATTTTTTCCCTAGGGCATTCTGGTTAAGCGTTTGGAGCAGCAGAATTGCGAAAAATTTTTTGCCTTCTCTACCGTTTCTTGGTTTCAAAGTCCCATATCTCGCGAACGGATTGACGTAACCCAAAATTTCCTATTGCATCTGAAAGTAGAAACTCGCCCGATTACAACGGTATGTGTATTTTTTCCCTAGGGCATTCTGGTTAAGCGTTTGGAGCAGCAGAATTGCGAAAAATTTTTTGCCTTCTCTACCATTTCTTGGCTTCAAAGTCCCATATCTCGCGAACGGATTGACCTAACCCAAAAATTCCTATTGTATCTGAAAGTAGAAACTCGCCCGATTACAAGGGTATGTGTATTTTTTCCCTAGGCCATCCTGGTTAAGCGTTTGGAGCAGCAGAATTGCGAAAAATTTTTTTGCTTTCTCAAGCATTTCTTGGCTTCAAACTCCCATATCTCGCGAACGGATTGACCTAACCCAAAAATTCCTATTGCAGCTGAAAGTAGAAACTCGCCCGATTACAACGGTATGTGTATTTTTTTCCCAGGCCATTCTGGTTAAGCGTTTGGAGCAGCAGAATTGCGAAAAATTTTTTGCCTTCTCAACCATTTCTTGGCTTCAAAGTCTCATATCTCGCGAACGGATTGACTTATCCCAAAAATTCCTATTGCATCTGAAAGTAGAAACTCGCCCGATTACAACGGTATGTGTATTTTTTCCCTAGGCCATTCTGGTTAAGCGTTTGGAGCAGCAGAATTGCGAAAAATTTTTTGCCTTCTCAACCATTTCTTAGCTTCAAACTCCCATATCTCGCGAACGGATTGACCTAACCCAAAAATTCCTATTGTATCTGAAAGTAGAAACTCGCCCGATTACAAGGGTATGTGTATTTTTTCCCTAGGCCATTCTGGTTAAACGTTTGGAGCAGCAGAATTGCGAAAAATTTTTTTGCTTTCTCAAGCATTTCTTGGCTTCATATTCCCATATCTCGCGAACGGATTGACCTAACCCAAAAATTCCTATTGCACCTGAAAGTAGAAACTCGCCCGATTACAACGGTATGTGTATTTTTTCCCTAGGCCATTCTGGTTAAGCGTTTGGAGCAGCAGAATTGCGAAAAATTTTTTGCCTTCTCAACCATTTCTTGGCTTCAAAGTCCCATATCTCGCGAACGGATTGACCTAACCCAAAAATTCCTATTGCATCTGAAAGTAGAAACTCGCCCGATTACAACGGTATGTGTATTTTTTTCCTAGGCCATTCTGGTTAAGCGTTTGGAGCAGCAGAAGTGCGAAAAATTTGTTGTCTTCTCAACCATTTCTTAGCTTCAAACTCCCATATCTCGCGAACGGATTGACGTAACCCAAAATTTCCTATTGCATCTGAAAGTAGAAACTCGCCCGATTACAACGGTATGTGTATTTTTTCCCTAGGCCATTCTGGTTAAGCGTTTGGAGCATCAGAATTGCGAAAAATTTTTTGCCTTCTCAACCACATCTTGGCTTCAAACTCCCATATCTCGCGAACGGATTGACCTAACCCAAAAATTCCTGTTGCGTCTGAAAGTAGAAACTCGCCCGATTACAACGCTATGTGTATTTTTTCCCTAGGCCATTCTGGTTAAGCGTTTGGAGCAGCAGAATTGCGAAAAATTTTTTGCTTTCTCAAGCATTTCTTGGCTTCAAACTCCCATATCTCGCGAACGGATTGACCTAACCCAAAAATTCCTATTGCACCTGAAAGTAGAAACTCGCCCAATTACAACGGTATGTGTATTTTTTCCCTAGGCCATTCTGGTTAAGCGTTTGGAGCAGCAGAAGTGCGAAAAATTTGTTGTCTTCTCAACCATTTCTTAGCTTCAAACTCCCATATCTCGCGAACGGATTGACGTAATCCAAAATTTCCTATTGCGTCTGAAAGTAGAAACTCGCCCGATTACAACGGTATGTGTATTTTTTCCCTAGGGCATTCTGGTTAAGCGTTTGGAGCAGCAGAATTGCGAAAAATTTTTTGCCTTCTCTACCATTTCTTGGTTTCAAAGTCCCATATCTCGCGAACGGATTGACGTAACCCAAAATTTCCTATTGCATCTGAAAGTAGAAACTCGCCCGATTACAACGGTATGTGTATTTTTTCCCTAGGGCATTCTGGTTAAGCGTTTGGAGCAGCAGAATTGCGAAAAATTTTTTTCCTTCTCTACCATTTCTTGGCTTCAAAGTCCCATATCTCGCGAACGGATTGACCTAACCCAAAAATTCCTATTGTATCTGAAAGTAGAAACTCGCCCGATTACAAGGGTATGTGTATTTTTTCCCTAGGCCATCCTGGTTAAGCGTTTGGAGCAGCAGAATTGCGAAAAATTTTTTTGCTTTCTCAAGCATTTCTTGGCTTCAAACTCCCATATCTCGCGAACGGATTGACCTAACCCAAAAATTCCTATTGCAGCTGAAAGTAGAAACTCGCCCGATTACAACGGTATGTGTATTTTTTTCCTAGGCCATTCTGGTTAAGCGTTTGGAGCAGCAGAATTGCGAAAAATTTTTTGCCTTCTCAACCATTTCTTGGCTTCAAAGTCTCATATCTCGCGAACGGATTGACTTATCCCAAAAATTCCTATTGCATCTGAAAGTAGAAACTCGCCCGATTACAACGGTATGTGTATTTTTTCCCTAGGCCATTCTGGTTAAGCGTTTGGAGCAGCAGAATTGCGAAAAATTTTTTGCCTTCTCAACCATTTCTTAGCTTCAAACTCCCATATCTCGCGAACGGATTGACCTAACCCAAAAATTCCTATTGTATCTGAAAGTAGAAACTCGCCCGATTACAAGGGTATGTGTATTTTTTCCCTAGGCCATTCTGGTTAAACGTTTGGAGCAGCAGAATTGCGAAAAATTTTTTTGCTTTCTCAAGCATTTCTTGGCTTCATATTCCCATATCTCGCGAACGGATTGACCTAACCCAAAAATTCCTATTGCACCTGAAAGTAGAAACTCGCCCGATTACAACGGTATGTGTATTTTTTCCCTAGGCCATTCTGGTTAAGCGTTTGGAGCAGCAGAATTGCGAAAAATTTTTTGCCTTCTCAACCATTTCTTGGCTTCAAAGTCCCATATCTCGCGAACGGATTGACCTAACCCAAAAATTCCTATTGCATCTGAAAGTAGAAACTCGCCCGATTGCAACGGTATGTGTATTTTTTTCCTAGGCCATTCTGGTTAAGCGTTTGGAGCAGCAGAAGTGCGAAAAATTTGTTGTCTTCTCAACCATTTCTTAGCTTCAAACTCCCATATCTCGCGAACGGATTGACGTAACCCAAAATTTCCTATTGCATCTGAAAGTAGAAACTCGCCCGATTACAACGGTATGTGTATTTTTTCCCTAGGCCATTCTGGTTAAGCGTTTGGAGCAGCAGAATTGCGAAAAATTTTTTGCCTTCTCAACCATTTCTTGGCTTCAAAGTCTCATATCTCGCGAACGGATTGACTTATCCCAAAAATTCCTATTGCATCTGAAAGTAGAAACTCGCCCGATTACAACGGTGTGTGTATTTTTTCCCTAGGCCATTCTGGTTAAGCGTTTGGAGCAGCAGAATTGCGAAAAATTTTTTGCCTTCTCTACCATTTCTTGGCTTCAAACTCCCATATCTCGCGAACGGATTGACCTAACCCAAAATTTCCTATTGCATCTGAAAGTAGAAACTCGCCCGATTACAACGGTATGTGTATTTTTTCCCTAGGCCACTCTGGTTAAGCGTTTGGAGCAGCAGAATTGCGAAAAATTTTTTGCCTTCTCAACCATTTCTTGGCTTCAAACTCCCATATCTCGCGAACGGATTGACCTAACCCAAAATTTCCTATTGCATCTGAAAGTAGAAACTCGCCCGATTACAACGGTATGTGTATTTTTTCCCTAGGCCATTCTGGTTAAGCGTTTGGAGCATCAGAATTGCGAAAAATTTTTTGCCTTCTCAACCACATCTTGGCTTCAAACTCCCATATCTCGCGAACGGATTGACCTAACCCAAAAATTCCTGTTGCGTCTGAAAGTAGAAACTCGCCCGATTACAACGCTATGTGTATTTTTTCCCTAGGCCATTCTGGTTAAGCGTTTGGAGCAGCAGAATTGCGAAAAATTTTTTGCTTTCTCAAGCATTTCTTGGCTTCAAACTCCCATATCTCGCGAACGGATTGACCTAACCCAAAAATTCCTATTGCACCTGAAAGTAGAAACTCGCCCAATTACAACGGTATGTGTATTTTTTCCCTAGGCCATTCTGGTTAAGCGTTTGGAGCAGCAGAAGTGCGAAAAATTTGTTGTCTTCTCAACCATTTCTTAGCTTCAAACTCCCATATCTCGCGAACGGATTGACGTAATCCAAAATTTCCTATTGCATCTGAAAGTAGAAACTCGCCCGATTACAACGGTATGTGTATTTTTTCCCTAGGGCATTCTGGTTAAGCGTTTGGAGCAGCAGAATTGCGAAAAATTTTTTGCCTTCTCTACCATTTCTTGGTTTCAAAGTCCCATATCTCGCGAACGGATTGATGTAACCCAAAATTTCCTATTGCATCTGAAAGTAGAAACTCGCCCGATTACAACGGTATGTGTATTTTTTCCCTAGGGCATTCTGGTTAAGCGTTTGGAGCAGCAGAATTGCGAAAAATTTTTTTCCTTCTCTACCATTTCTTGGCTTCAAAGTCCCATATCTCGCGAACGGATTGACCTAACCCAAAAATTCCTATTGTATCTGAAAGTAGAAACTCGCCCGATTACAAGGGTATGTGTATTTTTTCCCTAGGCCATCCTGGTTAAGCGTTTGGAGCAGCAGAATTGCGAAAAATTTTTTTGCTTTCTCAAGCATTTCTTGGCTTCAAACTCCCATATCTCGCGAACGGATTGACCTAACCCAAAAATTCCTATTGCAGCTGAAAGTAGAAACTCGCCCGATTACAACGGTATGTGTATTTTTTTCCTAGGCCATTCTGGTTAAGCGTTTGGAGCAGCAGAATTGCGAAAAATTTTTTGCCTTCTCAACCATTTCTTGGCTTCAAAGTCTCATATCTCGCGAACGGATTGACTTATCCCAAAAATTCCTATTGCATCTGAAAGTAGAAACTCGCCCGATTACAACGGTATGTGTATTTTTTCCCTAGGCCATTCTGGTTAAGCGTTTGGAGCAGCAGAATTGCGAAAAATTTTTTGCCTTCTCAACCATTTCTTAGCTTCAAACTCCCATATCTCGCGAACGGATTGACCTAACCCAAAAATTCCTATTGTATCTGAAAGTAGAAACTCGCCCGATTACAAGGGTATGTGTATTTTTTCCCTAGGCCATTCTGGTTAAACGTTTGGAGCAGCAGAATTGCGAAAAATTTTTTTGCTTTCTCAAGCATTTCTTGGCTTCATATTCCCATATCTCGCGAACGGATTGACCTAACCCAAAAATTCCTATTGCACCTGAAAGTAGAAACTCGCCCGATTACAACGGTATGTGTATTTTTTCCCTAGGCCATTCTGGTTAAGCGTTTGGAGCAGCAGAATTGCGAAAAATTTTTTGCCTTCTCAACCATTTCTTGGCTTCAAAGTCCCATATCTCGCGAACGGATTGACCTAACCCAAAAATTCCTATTGCATCTGAAAGTAGAAACTCGCCCGATTGCAACGGTATGTGTATTTTTTTCCTAGGCCATTCTGGTTAAGCGTTTGGAGCAGCAGAAGTGCGAAAAATTTGTTGTCTTCTCAACCATTTCTTAGCTTCAAACTCCCATATCTCGCGAACGGATTGACGTAACCCAAAATTTCCTATTGCATCTGAAAGTAGAAACTCGCCCGATTACAACGGTATGTGTATTTTTTCCCTAGGCCATTCTGGTTAAGCGTTTGGAGCAGCAGAATTGCGAAAAATTTTTTGCCTTCTGAACCATTTCTTGGCTTCAAAGTCTCATATCTCGCGAACGGATTGACTTATCCCAAAAATTCCTATTGCATCTGAAAGTAGAAACTCGCCCGATTACAACGGTGTGTGTATTTTTTCCCTAGGCCATTCTGGTTAAGCGTTTGGAGCAGCAGAATTGCGAAAAATTTTTTGCCTTCTCTACCATTTCTTGGCTTCAAACTCCCATATCTCGCGAACGGATTGACCTAACCCAAAATTTCCTATTGCATCTGAAAGTAGAAACTCGCCCGATTACAACGGTATGTGTATTTTTTCCCTAGGCCACTCTGGTTAAGCGTTTGGAGCAGCAGAATTGCGAAAAATTTTTTGCCTTCTCAACCATTTCTTGGCTTCAAAGTCTCATATCTCGCGAACGGATTGACCTATCCCAAAAATTCCTATTGCATCTGAAAGTAGAAACTCGCCCGATTACAACGGTATGTGTATTTTTTCCATAGGCCATTCTGGTTACGCGTTTGGAGCAGCAGAATTGCGAAAAATTTTTTGCCTTCTCAACCATTTCTTAGCTTCAAACTCCCATATCTCGCGAACGGATTGA
Source organism: Ptiloglossa arizonensis (assembly GCF_051014685.1). NCBI lineage: Eukaryota > Metazoa > Arthropoda > Insecta > Hymenoptera > Colletidae > Ptiloglossa > Ptiloglossa arizonensis. Next base: position 115,809 of record NW_027479026.1, on the reverse strand, counting down.
CCTAACCCAAAAATTCCTGTTGCACCTGAAAGTAGAAACTCGCCCGATTACAACGGTATGTGTATTTTTTCCCTAGGCCATTCTGGTTAAGCGTTCGGAGCAGCAGAATTGCGAAAAATTTTTTGCCTTCTCAACCATTTCTTGTATTCAAACTCCCATATCTCGCGAACGGATTGACCTAACCCAAAAATTCCTATTTTATCTGAAAGTAGAAACTCGCCCGATTACAACGGTGTGTGTATTTTTTCCCTAGGCCATTCTGGTTAAGCGTTTGGAGCAGCAGAATTGCGAAAAATTTTTTGCCTTCTCTACCATTTCTTGGCTTCAAAGTCCCATATCTCGCGAACGGATTGACCTAACCCAAAAATTCCTATTGCATCTGAAAGTAGAAACTCGCCCGATTACAACGGTATGTGTATTTTTTCCCTAGGCCATTCTGGTTAAGCGTTTGGAGCAGCAGAATTGTGAAAAATTTTTTGCCTTCTCTACCATTTCTTGGATTCAAACTCCAATATCTCGCGAACGGATTGACCTAACCCAAAAATTCCTATTGCATCTGAAAGTAGAAACTCGCCCGATTACAACGGTATGTGTATTTTTTCCCTAGGCCATTCTGGTTAAGCGTTTGGAGCAGCAGAATTGTGAAAAATTTTTTGCCTTCTCAACCATTTCTTGGCTTCAAAGTCTCATATCTCGCGAACGGATTGACCTATCCCAAAAATTCCTGTTGCGTGTGAAAGTAGAAACTCGCCCGATTACAACGGTACGTGTATTTTTTCCCTAGCCCATTCTGGTTAAGCGTTTGGAGCAGCAGAATTGCGAAAAATTTTTTGCCTTCTCAACCATTTCTTGGCTTCAAACTCCCATATCTCGCGAACGGATTGACTTAACCCAAAAATTCCTATTGCACCTGAAAGTAGAAACTCGCCCGATTACAACGGTTTGTGTATTTTTTTCCTAGGCCATTCTGGTTAAGCGTTTGGAGCAGCAGAATTGCGAAAAATTTGTTGTCTTCTCAACCATTCCTTAGCTTCAAACTCCCATATCTCGCGAACGGATTGACGTAACCCAAAATTTCCTATTGCATCTGAAAGTAGAAACTCGCCCGATTACAACGGTATGTGTATTATTTCCCGAGGTCATTCTGGTTAAGCGTTTGGAGCAGCAGAATTGCGAAAAATTTTTTGCCTTCTCTACCATTTCTTGGCTTCAAACTCCCATATCTCGCGGACGGATTGACCTAACCCAAAAATTCCTGTTGCGTGTGAAAGTAGAAACTCGCCCGATTACAACGGTACGTGTATTTTTTCCCTAGCCCATTCTGGTTAAGCGTTTGGAGCAGCAGAATTGCAAAAAATTTTTTGTCTCCTCAACCATTTCTTAGCTTCAAAGTCCCATATCTCGCAAACGGATTGACCAAACCCAAAAATTCCTGCTGCGTCTGAAAGTAGAAACTCGCCCGATTATAACGATATGCGTATTTTTTCCCTAGGCCATTCTGGTTAAGCGTTTGGAGCAGCAGAATTGCGAAAAATTTTTTGCCTTCTCAACCATTTCTTGTCTTCAAACTCCCATATCTCGCGGACGGATTGACCTAACCCAAAAATTCCTATTGCGTCTGAAAGTAGAAACTCGCCCGATTACAACGGTATGTGTATTTTTTCCCTAGGCCATTCTGGTTAAGCGTTTGGAGCAGCGGAATTGCAAAAATTTTTTGCCTTCACAACCATTTCTTGGCTTCAAACTCCCATATCTCGCGAACGGATTGACTTAACACAAAAATTCCTATTGCACCTGAAAGTAGAAACTCGCCCGATTACAACGGTTTGTGTATTTTTTTCCTAGGCCATTCTGGTTAAGCGTTTGGAGCAGCAGAAGTGCGAAAAATTTGTTGTCTTCTCAACCATTTCTTAGCTTCAAACTCCCATATCTCGCGAACGGATTGACGTAACCCAAAATTTCCTATTGCATCTGAAAGTAGAAACTCGCCCGATTACAACGATATGTGTATTTTTTCCCGAGGTCATTCTGGTTAAGCGTTTGGAGCAGCAGAATTGCGAAAAATTTTTTGCCTTCTCTACCATTTCTTGGCTTCAAACTCCCATATCTCGCGGACGGATTGACCTAACCCAAAAATTCCTGTTGCGTGTGAAAGTAGAAACTCGCCCGATTACAACGGTACGTGTATTTTTTCCCTAGCCCATTCTGGTTAAGCGTTTGGAGCAGCAGAATTGCAAAAAATTTTTTGTCTTCTCAACCATTTCTTAGCTTCAAAGTCCCATATCTCGCGAACGGATTGACCAAACCCAAAAATTCCTGCTGCGTCTGAAAGTAGAAACTCGCCCGATTATAACGATATGCGTATTTTTTCCCTAGGCCATTCTGGTTAAGCGTTTGGAGCAGCAGAATTGCGAAAAATTTTTTGCCTTCTCAACCATTTCTTGTCTTCAAACTCCCATATCTCGCGGACGGATTGACCTAACCCAAAAATTCCTATTGCGTCTGAAAGTAGAAACTCGCCCGATTACAACGGTATGTGTATTTTTTCCCTAGGCCATTCTGGTTAAGCGTTTGGAGCAGCGGAATTTCAAAAATTTTTTGCCTTCACAACCATTTCTTGGCTCCAAAGTCACATATCTCGCGAACGGATAGACCTAACCCAAAAATTCCTATTGCATCTGAAAGTAGAAACTCGCCCGATTACAACGGTATGTGTATTATTTCCCGAGGTCATTCTGGTTAAGCGTTTGGAGCAGCAGAATTGCGAAAAATTTTTTGCCTTCTCTACCATTTCTTGGCTTCAAACTCCCATATCTCGCGGACGGATTGACCTAACCCAAAAATTCCTGTTGCGTGTGAAAGTAGAAACTCGCCCGATTACAACGGTACGTGTATTTTTTCCCTAGCCCATTCTGGTTAAGCGTTTGGAGCAGCAGAATTGCAAAAAATTTTTTGTCTCCTCAACCATTTCTTAGCTTCAAAGTCCCATATCTCGCAAACGGATTGACCAAACCCAAAAATTCCTGCTGCGTCTGAAAGTAGAAACTCGCCCGATTATAACGATATGCGTATTTTTTCCCTAGGCCATTCTGGTTAAGCGTTTGGAGCAGCAGAATTGCGAAAAATTTTTTGCCTTCTCAACCATTTCTTGTCTTTAAACTCCCATATCTCGCGGACGGATTGACCTAACCCAAAAATTCCTATTGCGTCTGAAAGTAGAAACTCGCCCGATTACAACGGTATGTGTATTTTTTCCCTAGGCCATTCTGGTTAAGCGTTTGGAGCAGCGGAATTGCAAAAATTTTTTGCCTTCACAACCATTTCTTGGCTTCAAACTCCCATATCTCGCGAACGGATTGACTTAACACAAAAATTCCTATTGCACCTGAAAGTAGAAACTCGCCCGATTACAACGGTTTGTGTATTTTTTTCCTAGGCCATTCTGGTTAAGCGTTTGGAGCAGCAGAAGTGCGAAAAATTTGTTGTCTTCTCAACCATTTCTTAGCTTCAAACTCCCATATCTCGCGAACGGATTGACGTAACCCAAAATTTCCTATTGCATCTGAAAGTAGAAACTCGCCCGATTACAACGATATGTGTATTTTTTCCCGAGGTCATTCTGGTTAAGCGTTTGGAGCAGCAGAATTGCGAAAAATTTTTTGCCTTCTCTACCATTTCTTGGCTTCAAACTCCCATATCTCGCGGACGGATTGACCTAACCCAAAAATTCCTGTTGCGTGTGAAAGTAGAAACTCGCCCGATTACAACGGTACGTGTATTTTTTCCCTAGCCCATTCTGGTTAAGCGTTTGGAGCAGCAGAATTGCAAAAAATTTTTTGTCTTCTCAACCATTTCTTAGCTTCAAAGTCCCATATCTCGCGAACGGATTGACCAAACCCAAAAATTCCTGCTGCGTCTGAAAGTAGAAACTCGCCCGATTATAACGATATGCGTATTTTTTCCCTAGGCCATTCTGGTTAAGCGTTTGGAACAGCAGAATTGCGAAAAATTTTTTGCCTTCTCAACCATTTCTTGTCTTCAAACTCCCATATCTCGCGGACGGATTGACCTAACCCAAAAATTCCTATTGCGTCTGAAAGTAGAAACTCGCCCGATTACAACGGTATGTGTATTTTTTCCCTAGGCCATTCTGGTTAAGCGTTTGGAGCAGCGGAATTTCAAAAATTTTTTGCCTTCACAACCATTTCTTGGCTCCAAAGTCACATATCTCGCGAACGGATAGACCTAACCCAAAAATTCCTATTGCGTCTGAAAGTAGAAACTCGCCCGATTACAACGGTATGTGTATTTTTTCCCTAGGCCATTCTGGTTAAGCGTTTGGAGCAGCAGAATTGCGAACAATTTTTTGCCTTCTCAACCATTTCTTGGCTTCAAACTCCCATATCTCGCGAACGGATTGACTTAACACAAAAATTCCTATTGCGTCTGAAAGTAGAAACTCGCCCGATTACAACGGTATGTGTATTTTTTCCCTAGGCCATTCTGGTTAAGCGTTTGGAGCAGCAGAATTGCGAAAAATTTTTTGCCTTCTCAACCATTTCTTGGCTTCAAACTCCCATATCTCGCGAACGGATTGACTTAACACAAAAATTCCTATTGCACCTGAAAGTAGAAACTCGCCCGATTACAACGGTTTGTGTATTTTTTTCCTAGGCCATTCTGGTTAAGCGTTTGGAGCAGCAGAAGTGCGAAAAATTTGTTGTCTTCTCAACCAATTCTTAGCTTCAAACTCCCATATCTCGCGAACGGATTGACGTAACCCAAAATTTCCTATTGCATCTGAAAGTAGAAACTCGCCCGATTACAACGGTATGTGTATTTTTTCCCTAGGCCATTCTGGTTAAGCGTTTGGAGCAGCAGAATTGCGAAAAATTTTTTGCCTTCTCAACCATTTCTTGGCTTCAAAGTCTCATATCTCGCGAACGGATTGACCTAACCCAAAAATTCCTATTGTATCTGAAAGTAGAAACTCGCCCGATTACAACGGTATGTGTATTTTTTCCCGAGGCCATTCTGGTTAAGCGTTTGGAGCAGCAGAATTGCGAAAAATTTTTTGCCTTCTCTACCATTTCTTGGCTTCAAACTCCCATATCTCGCGAACGGCTTGACCTAACCCAAAAATTCCTATTGCATCTGAAAGTAGAAACTCGCCCGATTACAACGGTATGTGTATTTTTTCCTGAGGCCATTCTGGTTAAGCGTTTGGAGCAGCAGAATTGCGAAAAATTTTTTGCCTTCTCTACCATTTCTTGGCTTCAAACTCCCATATCGCGCGAACGGCTTGTCCTAACCCAAAAACTCCTATTGCATCTGAAAGTAGAAACTCGCCCGATTACAACGGTATGTGTATTTTTTCCCTAGGCCATTCTGGTTAAGCGTTTGGAGCAGCAGAATTGCGAAAAATTTTTTGCCTTCTCAACCATTTCTTGGCTTCAAACTCCCATATCTCGCGAACGGATTGACCTAACCCAAAAATTCCTGTTGCGTGTGAAAGTAGAAACTCGCCCGATTACAACGGTACGTGTATTTTTTCCCTAGCCCATTCTGGTTAAGCGTTTGGAGCAGCACAATTGCGAAAAATTTGTTGTCTTCTCAACCATTTCTTAGCTTCAAAGTCCCATATCTCGCGAACGGATTGACCAAACCCAAAAATTCCTGCTGCGTCTGAAAGCAGAAACTCGCCTGATTATAACGATATGCGTATTTTTTCCCTAGGCCATTCTGGTTAAGCGTTTGGAGCAGCAGAATTGCGAAAAATTTTTTGTCTTCTCAACCATTTCTTGGCTTCAAACTCCCATATCTCGCGGACGGATTGACCTAACCCAAAAATTCCTGTTGCGTGTGAAAGTAGAAACTCGCCCGATTACAACGGTACGTGTATTTTTTCCCTAGCCCATTCTGGTTAAGCGTTTGGAGCAGCAGAATTGCAAAAAATTTTTTGTCTTCTCAACCATTTCTTAGCTTCAAAGTCCCATATCTCTCGAACGGATTGACCAAACCCAAAAATTCCTGCTGCGTCTGAAAGTAGAAACTCGCCCGATTATAACGATATGCGTATTTTTTCCCTAGGCCATTCTGGTTAAGCGTTTGGAGCAGCACAATTGCGAAAAATTTGTTGTCTTCTCAACCATTTCTTAGATTCAAAGTCCCATATCTCGCGAACGGATTGACCAAACCCAAAAATTCCTGCTGTGTCTGAAAGTAGAAACTCGCCCGATTATAACGATATGCGTATTTTTTCCCTAGGCCATTCTGGTTAAGCGTTTGGAGCAGCAGAATTGCGAAAAATTTTTTGTCTTCTCAACCATTTCTTAGCTTCAAAGTCCCATATCTCGCGAACGGATAGACCTAACCCAAAAATTCCTATTGCGTCTGAAAGTAGAAACTCGCCCGATTACAACGGTATGTGTATTTTTTCCCTAGGCCATTCTGGTTAAGCGTTTGGAGCAGCAGAATTGCGAAAAATTTTTTGCCTTCTCAACCATTTCTTGGCTTCAAACTCCCATATCTCGCGAACGGATTGACTTAACACAAAAATTCCTATTGCACCTGAAAGTAGAAACTCGCCCGATTACAACGGTTTGTGTATTTTTTTCCTAGGCCATTCTGGTTAAGCGTTTGGAGCAGCAGAAGTGCGAAAAATTTGTTGTCTTCTCAACCATTTCTTAGCTTCAAACTCCCATATCTCGCGAACGGATTGACGTAACCCAAAATTTCCTATTGCATCTGATAGTAGAAACTCGCCCGATTACAACGGTATGTGTATTTTTTCCCGAGGCCATTCTGGTTAAGCGTTTGGAGCAGCAGAATTGCGAAAAATTTTTTGCCTTCTTTATCATTTCTTGGCTTCAAACTCCCATATCTCGCGAACGGCTTGACCTAACCCAAAAATTCCTATTGCATCTGAAAGTAGAAACTCGCCCGATTACAACGGTATGTGTATTTTTTCCCTAGGCCATTCTGGTTAAGCGTTTGGAGCAGCAGAATTGCGAAAAATTTTTTGTCTTCTCAACCATTTCTTGGCTTCAAACTCCCATATCTCGCGGACGGATTGACCTAACCCAAAAATTCCTGTTGCGTGTGAAAGTAGAAACTCGCCCGATTACAACGGTACGTGTATTTTTTCCCTAGCCCATTCTGGTTAAGCGTTTGGAGCAGCACAATTGCGAAAAATTTGTTGTCTTCTCAACCATTTCTTAGATTCAAAGTCCCATATCTCGCGAACGGATTGACCAAACCCAAAAATTCCTGCTGTGTCTGAAAGTAGAAACTCGCCCGATTATAACGATATGCGTATTTTTTCCCTAGGCCATTCTGGTTAAGCGTTTGGAGCAGCAGAATTGCGAAAAATGTTTTGCCTTCTGAACAATTTCTTGGCTTCAAACTCCCATATCTCGCGAACGGATTGACCTAACCAAAAAATTCCTATTGCATCTGAAAGTAGAAACTCGCCCGATTACAACGGTATGTGTATTTTTTCCCTAGGCCATTCTGGTTAAGCGTTTGGAGCAGCAGAATTGCGAAAAATTTTTTGCCTTCTCAACCATTTCTTGGCTTCAAACTCCCATATCTCGCGAACGGATTGACCTAACCCAAAAATTCCTGTTGCATCTGAAAGTACAAACTCGCCCGATTACAGCGGTATGTGTATTTTTTCCCTAGGCCATTCTGGTTAAGCGTTTCGAGCAGCAGAATTGCGAAAAATTTTTTGCCTTCTCAACCATTTCTTGGCTTCAAACTCCCATATCTCGCGAACGGATTGAACTAACCCAAAAATTCCTGTTGCATCTGAAAGTAGAAACTCGCCCGATTACAGCGGTATGTATATTTTTTCCCTAGGCCATTCTGGTTAAGCGTTTGGAGCAGCAGAATTGCGAAAAATTTTTTGCCTTCTCAACCATTTCTTGGCTTCAAACTCCCATATCTCGCGAACGGATTGACCTAACCCAAAAATTCCTGTTGCATCTGAAAGTAGAAACTCGCCCGATTACAACGGTATGTGTATTTTTTCCATAGGCTATTCTGGTTAAGCGTTTGGAGCAGCAGAATTGCGAAAAATGTTTTGCCTTCTCAACAATTTCTTGGCTTCAAACTCCCATATCTCGCGAACGGATTGTCCTAACCCAAAAATTCCTATTGCATCTGAAAGTAGAAACTCGCCCGATTACAACGGTACGTGTATTTTTTCCCTAGGCCATTCTGGTTAAGCGTTTGGAGCAGCAGAATTGCGAAAAATTTTTTGCCTTCTCAACCATTTCTTGGCTTCAAACTCCCATATCTCGCGAACGGATTGACTTAACCCAAAAATTCCTGTTGCATCTGAAAGTACAAACTCGCCCGATTACAGCGGTATGTGTATTTTTTCCATAGGCCATTCTGGTTAAGCGTTTGGAGCAGCAGAATTGCGAAAAATTTTTTGCCTTCTCAACCATTTCTTAGCTTCAAACTCCCAAATCTCGCGAACGGATTGACGTAACCCAAAAATTCCTATTGCATCTGAAAGTAGAAACTCGCCCGATTACAACGATATGCGTATTTTTTCCCTAGGGCATTCTGGTTAAGCGTTTGGAGCAGCAGAATTGCAAAAAATGTTTTACCTTCTCAACCATTTCTTGGCTTCAAACTCCCATATCTCGCGAACGGATAGACCTAACCCAAAAATTCCTATTGCATCTGAAAGTAGAAACTCGCCCGATTACAGCGGTATGTGTATTTTTTCCCTAGGCAATTCTGGTTAAGCGTTTGGAGCAGCAGAATTGCGAAAAATTTTTTGCCTTCTCAACCATTTCTTGGCTTCAAACTCCCATATATCGCGAACGGATTGACCTAACCCAAAAATTCCTGTTGCACCTGAAAGTAGAAACTCGCCGATTACAACGGTATGTGTATTTTTTCCCTAGGCCATTCTGGTTAAGCGTTTCGAGCAGCAGAATTGCGAAAAATTTTTTGCCTTCTCAACCATTTCTTGGCTTCAAACTCCCATATCTCGCGAACGGATTGAACTAACCCAAAAATTCCTGTTGCATCTGAAAGTAGAAACTCGCCCGATTACAGCGGTATGTATATTTTTTCCCTAGGCCATTCTGGTTAAGCGTTTGGAGCAGCAGAATTGCGAAAAATTTTTTGCCTTCTCAACCATTTCTTGGCTTCAAACTCCCATATCTCGCGAACGGATTGACCTAACCCAAAAATTCCTGTTGCATCTGAAAGTAGAAACTCGCCCGATTACAACGGTATGTGTATTTTTTCCATAGGCTATTCTGGTTAAGCGTTTGGAGCAGCAGAATTGCGAAAAATGTTTTGCCTTCTCAACAATTTCTTGGCTTCAAACTCCCATATCTCGCGAACGGATTGTCCTAACCCAAAAATTCCTATTGCATCTGAAAGTAGAAACTCGCCCGATTACAACGGTACGTGTATTTTTTCCCTAGGCCATTCTGGTTAAGCGTTTGGAGCAGCAGAATTGCGAAAAATTTTTTGCCTTCTCAACCATTTCTTGGCTTCAAACTCCCATATCTCGCGAACGGATTGACTTAACCCAAAAATTCCTGTTGCATCTGAAAGTACAAACTCGCCCGATTACAGCGGTATGTGTATTTTTTCCATAGGCCATTCTGGTTAAGCGTTTGGAGCAGCAGAATTGCGAAAAATTTTTTGCCTTCTCAACCATTTCTTAGCTTCAAACTCCCAAATCTCGCGAACGGATTGACGTAACCCAAAAATTCCTATTGCATCTGAAAGTAGAAACTCGCCCGATTACAACGATATGCGTATTTTTTCCCTAGGGCATTCTGGTTAAGCGTTTGGAGCAGCAGAATTGCAAAAAATGTTTTACCTTCTCAACCATTTCTTGGCTTCAAACTCCCATATCTCGCGAACGGATAGACCTAACCCAAAAATTCCTATTGCATCTGAAAGTAGAAACTCGCCCGATTACAGCGGTATGTGTATTTTTTCCCTAGGCAATTCTGGTTAAGCGTTTGGAGCAGCAGAATTGCGAAAAATTTTTTGCCTTCTCAACCATTTCTTGGCTTCAAACTCCCATATATCGCGAACGGATTGACCTAACCCAAAAATTCCTGTTGCACCTGAAAGTAGAAACTCGCCGATTACAACGGTATGTGTATTTTTTCCCTAGGCCATTCTGGTTAAGCGTTTGGAGCAGCAGAATTGCGAAAAATTTTTTGCCTTCTCAACCATTTCTTGGCTTCAAACTCCCATATCACGCGAACGGATTGACCTAACCCAAAAGTTCCTGTTGCGTCTGAAAGTAGAAACTCGCCCGATTACAACGGTATGTGTATTTTTTCCCTAGGCCATTCTAGTTAAGCGTTTGGAGCAGCAGTAGTGCGAACAATTTGTTGTCTTCTTTACCATTTCTTAGCTTCAAACTCCCATATCTCGCGAACGGATTGACCTAACCCAAAAATTCCTGTTTCATCTGAAAGAAGAAACTCGCCCGATTACAACGGTATGTGTATTTTTTCCCTAGGCCATTCTGGTTAAGCGTTTGAAGCAGCAGAATAGCGAATAATTTTTTGCCTTCTCAACCATTTCTTCGCTTCAAACTCCCATATCTCGCGAACGGATTGACCTAACCCAAAAATTCCTATTGCATCTGAAAGTAGAAACTCGCCCCATTACAACGGTGTGTGTATTTTTTCCCTAGGCCATTCTGGTTATGCGTTTGGAGCAGCAGAAATGCGAAAAAATTTTTGCCTTCTCAACCATTTCTTGTCCTCAAACTCCCAAATCTCGCGAACGGGGTTGACCTAACCCAAAAATTTCTATTGCATCTGAAAGTAGAAACTCGCCCGATTATAAAGGTATGTGTATTTTTTCCCTAGGCCATTCTGGTTAAGCGTTTGGAGCAGCAGAATTGCGAAAAATTTTTTGCCTTCTCAACCATTTCTTAGCTTCAAACTCCCAAATCTCGCGAACGGATTGACGTAACCCAAAAATTCCTATTGCATCTGAAAGTAGAAACTCGCCCGATTACAACGATATGCGTATTTTTTCCTCTAGGGCATTCTGGTTAAGCGTTTGGAGCAGCAGAATTGCAAAAAATGTTTTACCTTCTCAACCATTTCTTGGCTTCAAACTCCCATATCTCGCGAACGGATTGACCTATCCCAAAAATTCCTATTGCATCTGAAAGTAGAAACTCGCCCGATTACAGCGGTATGTGTATTTTTTCCCTAGGCAATTCTGGTTAAGCGTTTGGAGCAGCAGAATTGCGAAAAATTTTTTGCCTTCTCGACCATTTCTTGGCTTCAAACTCCCATATATCGCGAACGGATTGACCTAACCCAAAAATTCCTGTTGCACCTGAAAGTAGAAACTCGCCGATTACAACGGTATGTGTATTTTTTCCCTAGGCCATTCTGGTTATGCGTTTGGAGCAGCAGAATTGCGAAAAATTTTTTGCCTTCTCAACCATTTCTTGGCTTCAAACTCCCAATATCACGCGAACGGATTGACCTAACCCAAAAGTTCCTGTTGCGTCTGAAAGTAGAAACTCGCCCGATTACAACGGTATGTGCATTTTTTCCTTAGGCCATTCTAGTTAAGCGTTTGGAGCAGCAGTAGTGCGAACAATTTGTTGTCTTCTTTACCATTTCTTAGCTTCAAACTCCCATATCTCGCGAACGGATTGACCTAACCCAAAAATTCCTGTTGCATCTGAAAGAAGAAACTCGCCCGATTACAACGGTATGTGTATTTTTTCCCTAGGCCATTCTGGTTAAGCGTTTGAAGCAGCAGAATAGCGAATAATTTTTTGCCTTCTCAACCATTTCTTGGCTTCAAACTCCCATATCTCGCGAACGGATTGACCTAACCCAAAAATTCCTGTTGCATCTGAAAGAAGAAACTCGCCCGATTACAACGGTATGTGTATTTTTTCCCTAGGCCATTCTGGTCAAGCGTTTGAAGCAGCAGAATAGCGAACAATTTTTTGCCTTCTCAACCATTTCTTGGCTTCAAACTCCCATATCTCGCGAACAGATTGACATAACCCAAAAATTCCTGTTGCGTCTGAAAGTAGAAACACGCCCGATTACAACGGTATGTGTATTTTTTCCCTAGGCCATTCTGGTCAAGCGTTTGGAGCAGCAGAAGTGCGAAAAATTTGTTGCCTTCTTAACCATTTCTTAGCTTCAAACTCCCATATCTCGCGAACGGATTGACCTAACCCAAAAATTCCTATTGCATGTGATAATAGAAACTCGCCCGATTACAACGGTATGTGTATTTTTTCCCTAGGCCATTCTGGTTAAGCGTTTGGAGCAGCAGAATTGCGAAAAATTTTTTGCCTTCTCAACCATTTCTTGGCTTCAAACTGCCATATCTAGCGAACGGATGTACCTAACCCGAAAATTCCTATTGCATCTGAAAGTATAAACTCGCCCGACTACAGCGGTATGTATATTTTTTCCCTAGGGCATTCTGGTTAAGCGTTTGGATCAGCAGAATTACCAAAAATTGTATGCCTTCTCAACCATTTCTTGGCTTCAAACTCCCATATCTCGCGAACGGATAGACCTAACCCAAAAATTCCTGTTGCGTGTGAAAGTAGAAACTCGCCCGATTACAACGGTATGTGTATTTTTTCCCTAGCCCATTCTGGTTAAGGGTTTGGAGCAGCAGAATAGCGAAAAATTGTTTGCATTCTCAACCATTTCTTGGCTTCAAACTCCCATATCTCGCGAACGGATTGACCTAACCTAAAAATTCCTGTTGCGTCTGAAAGTAGAAACTCGCCCGATTACAACGGTATGTGTATTCTTTCCCTAGGCCATTCCAGTTAAGCGTTTGGAGCAGCAGAAGTGCGAAAAATTTGTTGTCTTCTTAACCATTTCTTAGCTTCAAACTCCCATATCTCGCGAACGGATTGAACTAACCCAAAAATTCCTGTTGCATCTGAAAGTAGAAACTCGCCCGATTACAACGGTATGTGTATTTTTTCCCTAGGCCACTCTGGTTAAGCGTTTGGAGCAGCAGAATTGCGAAGAATTTTTTGCCTTCTCAACCATTTCTTGGCTTCAAACTCCCATATCTCGCGAACGGATTGACCAAACCCAGAAGTTCCTGCTGCGTCTGAAAGTAGAAACTCACCCGATTACAACGATATGTGTATTTTTTCCCTAAGCCATTCTGGTTAAGCGTTTGGAGCAGCTGAAGTGCGAAAAATTTGTTGTCTTCTTAACCATTTCTTAGCTTCAAACTCCCATATCTCGCGAACGGATTGACCTAACCCAAAAATTCCTATTGCATCTGATAATAGAAACTCGCCCGATTACAACGGTATGTGTATTTTTTCCCTAGGCCATTCTGGTTAAGCGTTTGGAGCAGCAGAATTGCGAAAAATTTTTTGCCTTCTCAACCATTTCTTGGCTTCAAACTGCCATATCTAGCGAACGGATGGACCTAACCCAAAAATTCCTATTGCATCTGAAAGTATAAACTCGCCCGACTACAGCGGTATGTATATTTTTTCCCTAGGGCATTCTGGTTAAGCGTTTGGATCAGCAGAATTACCAAAAATTGTATGCCTTCTCAACCATTTCTTGGCTTTAAACTCCCATATCTCGCGAACGGATAGACCTAACCCAAAAATTCCTGTTGCGTGTGAAAGTAGAAACTCTCCCGATTACAACGGTATGTGTATTTTTTCCCTAGCCCATTCTGGTTAAGGGTTTGGAGCAGCAGAATAGCGAAAAATTGTTTGCATTCTCAACCATTTCTTGGCTTCAAACTCCCATATCTCGCGAACGGATTGACCTAACCTAAAAATTCCTGTTGCGTCTGAAAGTAGAAACTCGCCCGATTACAACGGTATGTGTATTTTTTCCCTAGGCCATTCTGGTTAAGCGTTTGGAGCAGCAGAAGTGCGAAAAATTTGTTGTCTTCTTAACCATTTCTTAGGTTCAAACTCCCATATCTCGCGAACGGATTGAACTAACCCAAAAATTCCTGTTGCATCTGAAAGTAGAAACTCGCCCGATTACAACGGTATGTGTATTTTTTCCCTAGGCCATTCTGGTTAAGCGTTTGGAGCAGCAGAATTGCGAAAAATTTTTTGCCTTCTCAACCATTTCTTGGCTTCAAACTCCCATATCTCGCGAACGGATTGACCTATCCCAAAAAATTCCTATTGCATCTGAAAGTAGAAACTCGCCCGATTACAGCGGTATGTGTATTTTTTCCCTAGGCAATTCTGGTTAAGCGTTTGGAGCAGCAGAATTGCGAAAAATTTTTTGCCTTCTCGACCATTTCTTGGCTTCAAACTCCCATATATCGCGAACGGATTGACCTAACCCAAAAATTCCTGTTGCACCTGAAAGTAGAAACTCGCCGATTACAACGGTATGTGTATTTTTTCCCTAGGCCATTCTGGTTATGCGTTTGGAGCAGCAGAATTGCGAAAAATTTTTTGCCTTCTCAACCATTTCTTGGCTTCAAACTCCCAATATCACGCGAACGGATTGACCTAACCCAAAAGTTCCTGTTGCGTCTGAAAGTAGAAACTCGCCCGATTACAACGGTATGTGCATTTTTTCCTTAGGCCATTCTAGTTAAGCGTTTGGAGCAGCAGTAGTGCGAACAATTTGTTGTCTTCTTTACCATTTCTTAGCTTCAAACTCCCATATCTCGCGAACGGATTGACCTAACCCAAAAATTCCTGTTGCATCTGAAAGAAGAAACTCGCCCGATTACAACGGTATGTGTATTTTTTCCCTAGGCCATTCTGGTTAAGCGTTTGAAGCAGCAGAATAGCGAATAATTTTTTGCCTTCTCAACCATTTCTTGGCTTCAAACTCCCATATCTCGCGAACGGATTGACCTAACCCAAAAATTCCTGTTGCATCTGAAAGAAGAAACTCGCCCGATTACAACGGTATGTGTATTTTTTCCCTAGGCCATTCTGGTCAAGCGTTTGAAGCAGCAGAATAGCGAACAATTTTTTGCCTTCTCAACCATTTCTTGGCTTCAAACTCCCATATCTCGCGAACAGATTGACATAACCCAAAAATTCCTGTTGCGTCTGAAAGTAGAAACACGCCCGATTACAACGGTATGTGTATTTTTTCCCTAGGCCATTCTGGTCAAGCGTTTGGAGCAGCAGAAGTGCGAAAAATTTGTTGCCTTCTTAACCATTTCTTAGCTTCAAACTCCCATATCTCGCGAACGGATTGACCTAACCCAAAAATTCCTATTGCATGTGATAATAGAAACTCGCCCGATTACAACGGTATGTGTATTTTTTCCCTAGGCCATTCTGGTTAAGCGTTTGGAGCAGCAGAATTGCGAAAAATTTTTTGCCTTCTCAACCATTTCTTGGCTTCAAACTGCCATATCTAGCGAACGGATGTACCTAACCCGAAAATTCCTATTGCATCTGAAAGTATAAACTCGCCCGACTACAGCGGTATGTATATTTTTTCCCTAGGGCATTCTGGTTAAGCGTTTGGATCAGCAGAATTACCAAAAATTGTATGCCTTCTCAACCATTTCTTGGCTTCAAACTCCCATATCTCGCGAACGGATAGACCTAACCCAAAAATTCCTGTTGCGTGTGAAAGTAGAAACTCGCCCGATTACAACGGTATGTGTATTTTTTCCCTAGCCCATTCTGGTTAAGGGTTTGGAGCAGCAGAATAGCGAAAAATTGTTTGCATTCTCAACCATTTCTTGGCTTCAAACTCCCATATCTCGCGAACGGATTGACCTAACCTAAAAATTCCTGTTGCGTCTGAAAGTAGAAACTCGCCCGATTACAACGGTATGTGTATTCTTTCCCTAGGCCATTCCAGTTAAGCGTTTGGAGCAGCAGAAGTGCGAAAAATTTGTTGTCTTCTTAACCATTTCTTAGCTTCAAACTCCCATATCTCGCGAACGGATTGAACTAACCCAAAAATTCCTGTTGCATCTGAAAGTAGAAACTCGCCCGATTACAACGGTATGTGTATTTTTTCCCTAGGCCACTCTGGTTAAGCGTTTGGAGCAGCAGAATTGCGAAGAATTTTTTGCCTTCTCAACCATTTCTTGGCTTCAAACTCCCATATCTCGCGAACGGATTGACCAAACCCAGAAGTTCCTGCTGCGTCTGAAAGTAGAAACTCACCCGATTACAACGATATGTGTATTTTTTCCCTAAGCCATTCTGGTTAAGCGTTTGGAGCAGCTGAAGTGCGAAAAATTTGTTGTCTTCTTAACCATTTCTTAGCTTCAAACTCCCATATCTCGCGAACGGATTGACCTAACCCAAAAATTCCTATTGCATCTGATAATAGAAACTCGCCCGATTACAACGGTATGTGTATTTTTTCCCTAGGCCATTCTGGTTAAGCGTTTGGAGCAGCAGAATTGCGAAAAATTTTTTGCCTTCTCAACCATTTCTTGGCTTCAAACTGCCATATCTAGCGAACGGATGGACCTAACCCAAAAATTCCTATTGCATCTGAAAGTATAAACTCGCCCGACTACAGCGGTATGTATATTTTTTCCCTAGGGCATTCTGGTTAAGCGTTTGGATCAGCAGAATTACCAAAAATTGTATGCCTTCTCAACCATTTCTTGGCTTTAAACTCCCATATCTCGCGAACGGATAGACCTAACCCAAAAATTCCTGTTGCGTGTGAAAGTAGAAACTCTCCCGATTACAACGGTATGTGTATTTTTTCCCTAGCCCATTCTGGTTAAGGGTTTGGAGCAGCAGAATAGCGAAAAATTGTTTGCATTCTCAACCATTTCTTGGCTTCAAACTCCCATATCTCGCGAACGGATTGACCTAACCTAAAAATTCCTGTTGCGTCTGAAAGTAGAAACTCGCCCGATTACAACGGTATGTGTATTTTTTCCCTAGGCCATTCTGGTTAAGCGTTTGGAGCAGCAGAAGTGCGAAAAATTTGTTGTCTTCTTAACCATTTCTTAGGTTCAAACTCCCATATCTCGCGAACGGATTGAACTAACCCAAAAATTCCTGTTGCATCTGAAAGTAGAAACTCGCCCGATTACAACGGTATGTGTATTTTTTCCCTAGGCCATTCTGGTTAAGCGTTTGGAGCAGCAGAATTGCGAAAAATTTTTTGCCTTCTCAACCATTTCTTGGCTTCAAACTCCCATATCTCGCGAACGGATTGACCAAACCCAGAAGTTCCTGCTGCGTCTGAAAGTAGAAACTCACCCGATTACAACGATATGCGTTTTTTTTCCCTAAGCCACTCTGGTTAAGCGTTTGGAGCAGCAGAATTGCAAAAAATCTTTTGCCTTCTCAACCATTTCTTGGCTTCAAACTCCCATATCTCGCGAACGGATTGACCTACCCCAAAAATTCCTATTGCATCTGAAAGTAGAAACTCGCCCGATTACAGCGGTATGTGTATTTTTTCCCTAGGCAATTCTGGTTAAGGGTTTGGAGCAGCAGAATTGCGAAAAATTTGTTGTCTTCTCAACCATTTCTTGGCTTCAAACTCCCATATCTCGCGAACGGATTGAACTAACCCAAAAATTCCTGTTGCATCTGAAAGTAGAAACTCGCCCGATTACAGCGGTATGTATATTTTTTCCCTAGGCCATTCTGGTTAAGCGTTTGGAGCAGCAGAATTGCGAAAAATTTTTTGCCTTCTCAACCATTTCTTGGCTTCAAACTCCCATATATCGCGAACGGATTGACCTAACCCAAAAATTCCTGTTGCACCTGAAAGTAGAAACTCGCCGATTACAACGGTATGTGTATTTTTTCCCTAGGCCATTCTGGTTAAGCGTTTGGAGCAGCAGAATTGCGAAAAATTTTTTGCCTTCTCAACCATTTCTTGGCTTCAAACTCCCATATCACGCGAACGGATTGACCTAACCCAAAAGTTCCTGTTGCGTCTGAAAGTAGAAACTCGCCCGATTACAACGGTATGTGTATTTTTTCCCTAGGCCATTCTAGTTAAGCGTTTGGAGCAGCAGTAGTGCGAACAATTTGTTGTCTTCTTTACCATTTCTTAGCTTCAAACTCCCATATCTCGCGAACGGATTGACCTAACCCAAAAATTCCTGTTTCATCTGAAAGAAGAAACTCGCCCGATTACAACGGTATGTGTATTTTTTCCCTAGGCCATTCTGGTTAAGCGTTTGAAGCAGCAGAATAGCGAATAATTTTTTGCCTTCTCAACCATTTCTTCGCTTCAAACTCCCATATCTCGCGAACGGATTGACCTAACCCAAAAATTCCTATTGCATCTGAAAGTAGAAACTCGCCCCATTACAACGGTATGTGTATTTTTTCCCTAGGCCATTCTGGTTATGCGTTTGGAGCAGCAGAAATGCGAAAAAATTTTTGCCTTCTCAACCATTTCTTGTCCTCAAACTCCCAAATCTCGCGAACGGGTTGACCTAACCCAAAAATTTCTATTGCATCTGAAAGTAGAAACTCGCCCGATTATAAAGGTATGTGTATTTTTTCCCTAGGCCATTCTGGTTAAGCGTTTGGAGCAGCAGAATTGCGAAAAATTTTTTGCCTTCTCAACCATTTCTTAGCTTCAAACTCCCAAATCTCGCGAACGGATTGACGTAACCCAAAAATTCCTATTGCATCTGAAAGTAGAAACTCGCCCGATTACAACGATATGCGTATTTTTTCCTCTAGGGCATTCTGGTTAAGCGTTTGGAGCAGCAGAATTGCAAAAAATGTTTTACCTTCTCAACCATTTCTTGGCTTCAAACTCCCATATCTCGCGAACGGATTGACCTATCCCAAAAATTCCTATTGCATCTGAAAGTAGAAACTCGCCCGATTACAGCGGTATGTGTATTTTTTCCCTAGGCAATTCTGGTTAAGCGTTTGGAGCAGCAGAATTGCGAAAAATTTTTTGCCTTCTCGACCATTTCTTGGCTTCAAACTCCCATATATCGCGAACGGATTGACCTAACCCAAAAATTCCTGTTGCACCTGAAAGTAGAAACTCGCCGATTACAACGGTATGTGTATTTTTTCCCTAGGCCATTCTGGTTAAGCGTTTGGAGCAGCAGAATTGCGAAAAATTTTTTGCCTTCTCAACCATTTCTTGGCTTCAAACTCCCAATATCACGCGAACGGATTGACCTAACCCAAAAGTTCCTGTTGCGTCTGAATGTAGAAACTCGCCCGATTACAACGGTATGTGTATTTTTTCCTTAGGCCATTCTAGTTAAGCGTTTGGAGCAGCAGTAGTGCGAACAATTTGTTGTCTTCTTTACCATTTCTTAGATTCAAACTCCCATATCTCGCGAACGGATTGACCTAACCCAAAAATTCCTGTTGCATCTGAAAGAAGAAACTCGCCCGATTACAACGGTATGTGTATTTTTTCCCTAGGCCATTCTGGTCAAGCGTTTGAAGCAGCAGAATAGCGAACAATTTTTTGCCTTCTCAACCATTTCTTGGCTTCAAACTCCCATATCTCGCGAACGGATTGACCTAGCCCAAAAATTCCTGTTGCATCTGAAAGAAGAAACTCGCCCGATTACAACGGTATGTGTATTTTTTCCCTAGGCCATTCTGGTCAAGCGTTTGAAGCAGCAGAATAGCGAACAATTTTTTGCCTTCTCAACCATTTCTTGGCTTCAAACTCCCATATCTCGCGAACAGATTGACCTAACCCAAAAATTCCTGTTGCGTCTGAAAGTAGAAACACGCCCGATTACAACGGTATGTGTATTTTTTCCCTAGGCCATTCTGGTCAAGCGTTTGGAGCAGCAGAAGTGCGAAAAATTTGTTGCCTTCTTAACCATTTCTTAGCTTCAAACTCCCATATCTCGCGAACGGATTGACCTAACCCAAAAATTCCTATTGCATGTGATAATAGAAACTCGCCCGATTACAACGGTATGTGTATTTTTTCCCTAGGCCATTCTGGTTAAGCGTTTGGAGCAGCAGAATTGCGAAAAATTTTTTGCCTTCTCAACCATTTCTTGGCTTCAAACTGCCATATCTAGCGAACGGATGGACCTAACCCAAAAATTCCTATTGCATCTGAAAGTATAAACTCGCCCGACTACAGCGGTATGTATATTTTTTCCCTAGGGCATTCTGGTTAAGCGTTTGGATCAGCAGAATTACCAAAAATTGTATGCCTTCTCAACCATTTCTTGGCTTCAAACTCCCATATCTCGCGAACGGATAGACCTAACCCAAAAATTCCTGTTGCGTGTGAAAGTAGAAACTCGCCCGATTACAACGGTATGTGTATTTTTTCCCTAGCCCATTCTGGTTAAGGGTTTGGAGCAGCAGAATAGCGAAAAATTGTTTGCATTCTCAACCATTTCTTGGCTTCAAACTCCCATATCTCGCGAACGGATTGACCTAACCTAAAAATTCCTGTTGCGTCTGAAAGTAGAAACTCGCCCGATTACAACGGTATGTGTATTCTTTCCCTAGGCCATTCCAGTTAAGCGTTTGGAGCAGCAGAAGTGCGAAAAATTTGTTGTCTTCTTAACCATTTCTTAGCTTCAAACTCCCATATCTCGCGAACGGATTGAACTAACCCAAAAATTCCTGTTGCATCTGAAAGTAGAAACTCGCCCGATTACAACGGTATGTGTATTTTTTCCCTAGGCCACTCTGGTTAAGCGTTTGGAGCAGCAGAATTGCGAAGAATTTTTTGCCTTCTCAACCATTTCTTGGCTTCAAACTCCCATATCTCGCGAACGGATTGACCAAACCCAGAAGTTCCTGCTGCGTCTGAAAGTAGAAACTCACCCGATTACAACGATATGTGTATTTTTTCCCTAAGCCATTCTGGTTAAGCGTTTGGAGCAGCAGAAGTGCGAAAAATTTGTTGTCTTCTCAACCATTTCTTAGCTTCAAACTCCCATATCTCGCGAACGGATTGACCTAACCCAAAAATTCCTGTTGCACCTGAAAGTAGAAACTCGCCCGATTACAACGGTATGTGTATTTTTTCCCTAGGCCATTCTGGTTAAGCGTTTGGAGCAGCAGAAGTGCGAAAAATTTGTTGTCTTCTTAACCATTTCTTAGCTTCAAACTCCCATATCTCGCGAACGGATTGAACTAACCCAAAAATTCCTGTTGCATCTGAAAGTAGAAACTCGCCCGATTACAACGGTATGTGTATTTTTTCCCTAGGCCATTCTGGTTAAGCGTTTGGAGCAGCAGAATTGCGAAAAATTTTTTGCCTTCTCAACTATTTCTTGGCTTCAAACTCCCATATCTCGCGAACGGATTGACCAAACCCAGAAGTTCCTGCTGCGTCTGAAAGTAGAAACTCACCCGATTACAACGATATGCGTATTTTTTCCCTAAGCCACTCTGGTTAAGCGTTTGGAGCAGCAGAATTGCAAAAAATCTTTTGCCTTCTCAACCATTTCTTGGCTTCAAACTCCCATATCTCGCGAACGGATTGACCTACCCCAAAAATTCCTGTTGCATCTGAAAGTAGAAACTCGCCCGATTACAACGGTATGTGTATTTTTTCCCTAGGCCATTCTGGTTAAGCGTTTGGAGCAGCAGAAATGCGAAAAATTTTTTGCCTTCTCAACCATTTCTTAGCTTCAAACTCCCATATCTCGCGAACGGATTGACCTAACCCAAAAATTCCTGTTGCATCTGAAAGTAGAAACTCGCCCGATTACAACGGTATCTGTATTTTTTCCCTAGGCCATTCTGGTTAAGCGTTTGGAGCATCAGAATTGCGAAAAATTTTTTGCCTTCTCAACCACATCTTGGCTTCAAACTCACATATCTCGCGAACGGATTGACCTAACCCAAAAATTCCTGTTGCGTCTGAAAGTAGAAACTCGCCCGATTACAACGCTATGTGTATTTTTTCCCTAGGCCATTCTGGTTAAGCGTTTGGAGCAGCAGAATTGCGAAAAATTTTTTGCCTTCTCAACCATTTCTTGGCTTCAAACTCCCATATCTCGCGAACGGATTGACCTAACCCAAAAATTCCTATTGCATCTGAAAGTAGAAACTCGCCCGATTACAACGGTATGTGTATTTTTTCCCTAGGCCATTCTGGTTAAGCGTTTGGAGCAGCAGAAGTGCGAAAAATTTGTTGTCTTCTCAACCATTTCTTAGCTTCAAACTCCCATATCTCGCGAACGGATTGACGTAATCCAAAATTTCCTATTGCATCTGAAAGTAGAAACTCGCCCGATTACAACGGTATGTGTATTTTTTCCCTAGGGCATTCTGGTTAAGCGTTTGGAGCAGCAGAATTGCGAAAAATTTTTTGCCTTCTCTACCATTTCTTGGTTTCAAAGTCCCATATCTCGCGAACGGATTGACGTAACCCAAAATTTCCTATTGCATCTGAAAGTAGAAACTCGCCCGATTACAACGGTATGTGTATTTTTTCCCTAGGCCATTCTGGTTAAGCGTTTGGAGCAGCAGAATTGCGAAAAATTTTTTGCTTTCTCAAGCATTTCTTGGCTTCAAACTCCCATATCTCGCGAACGGATTGACCTAACCCAAAAATTCCTATTGCACCTGAAAGTAGAAACTCGCCCGATTACAACGGTATGTGTATTTTTTCCCTAGGCCATTCTGGTTAAGCGTTTGGAGCCGCAGAATTGCGAAAAATTTTTTGCCTTCTCAACTATTTCTTGGCTTCAATGTCCCATATCTCGCGAACGGATTGACCTAATCCAAAAATTCCTATTGCATCTGAAAGTAGAAACTCGCCCGATTACAACGGTATGTGTATTTTTTTCCTAGGCCATTCTGGTTAAGCGTTTGGAGCAGCAGAAGTGCGAAAAATTTGTTGTCTTCTCAACCATTTTTTAGCTTCAAACTCCCATATCTCGCGAACGGATTGACGTAACCCATAATTTCCTATTGCATCTGAAAGTAGAAACTCGCCCGATTACAACGGTATGTGTATTTTTTCCCTAGGCCATTCTGGTTAAGCGTTCGGAGCAGCAGAATTGCGAAAAATTTTTTGTCTTCTCAAGCATTTCTTGGCTTCAAACTCCCATATCTCGCGAACGGATTGACCTAACCCAAAAATTCCTATTGCACCTGAAAGTAGAAACTCGCCCGATTACAACGGTATGTGTATTTTTTCCCTAGGCCATTCTGGTTAAGCGTTTGGAGCAGCAGAATTGCGAAAAATTTTTTGCCTTCTCAACCATTTCTTGGCTTCAAACTCCCATATCTCGCGAACGGATTGACCTAACCCAAAAATTCCTATTGCATCTGAAAGTAGAAACTCGCCCGATTACAACGGTATGTGTATTTTTTTCCTAGGCCATTCTGGTTAAGCGTTTGGAGCAGCAGAAGTGCGAAAAATTTGTTGTCTTCTCAACCATTTCTTAGCTTCAAACTCCCATATCTCGCGAACGGATTGACCTAACCCAAAAATTCCTGTTGCACCTGAAAGTAGAAACTCGCCCGATTTCAACGGTATGTGTATTTTTTCCCTAGGCCATTCTGGTTAAGCGTTCGGAGCAGCAGAATTGCGAAAAATTTTTTGTCTTCTCAAGCATTTCTTGGCTTCAAACTCCCATATCTTTGCGAACGGTTGACCTAACCCAAAAATTCCTATTGCACCTGAAAGTAGAAACTCGCCCGATTACAACGGTATGTGTATTTTTTCCCTAGGCCATTCTGGTTAAGCGTTTGGAGCAGCAGAATTGCGAAAAATTTTTTGCCTTCTCAACCATTTCTTGGCTTCAAACTCCCATATCTCGCGAACGGATTGACCTAACCCAAAAATTCCTATTGCATCTGAAAGTAGAAACTCGCCCGATTACAACGGTATGTGTATTTTTTTCCTAGGCCATTCTGGTTAAGCGTTTGGAGCAGCAGAAGTGCGAAAAATTTGTTGTCTTCTCAACCATTTCTTAGCTTCAAACTCCCATATCTCGCGAACGGATTGACCTAACCCAAAAATTCCTGTTGCACCTGAAAGTAGAAACTCGCCCGATTTCATCGGTATGTGTATTGTTTCCCTAGGCCATTCTGGTTAAGCGTTTGGAGCAGCAGAATTGCGAAAAATTTTTTGCCTTCTCAACCATTTCTTAGCTTCAAACTCCCATATCTCGCGAACGGATTGACCTAACCCAAAAATTCCTGTTGCATCTGAAAGTAGAAACTCGCCCGATTACAACGGTATGTGTATTTTTTCCCTAGGCCATTCTGGTTAAGCGTTTGGAGCAGCAGAATTGCGAAAAATTTTTTGCTTTCTCAAGCATTTCTTGGCTTCAAACTCCCATATCTCGCGAACGGATTGACCTAACCCAAAAATTCCTATTGCACCTGAAAGTAGAAACTCGCCCGATTACAACGGTATGCGTATTTTTTCCCTAGGCCATTCTGGTTAAGCGTTTGGAGCAGCAGAATTGCGAAAAATTTTTTGCCTTCTCAACCATTTCTTGGCTTCAAAGTCCCATATCTCGCGAACGGATTGACCTAACCCAAAAATTCCTATTGCATCTGAAAGTAGAAACTCGCCCGATTACAACGGTATGTGTATTTTTTCCCTAGGCCATTCTGGTTAAGCGTTTGGAGCAGCAGAAGTGCGAAAAATTTGTTGTCTTCTCAACCATTTCTTAGCTTCAAACTCCCATATCTCGCGAACGGATTGACCTAACCCAAAAATTCCTATTGCACCTGAAAGTGGAAACTCGCCCGATTACAACGGTATGTGAATTTTTTTCCTAGGCCACTCTGGTTAAGCGTTTGGAGCAGCAGAAGTGCGAAAAATTTGTTGTCTTCTCAACCATTTCTTAGCTTCAAACTCCCATATCTCGCGAACGGATTGACGTAATCCAAAATTTCCTATTGCATCTGAAAGTAGAAACTCGCCCGATTACAACGGTATGTGTATTTTTTCCCTAGGCCATTCTGGTTAAGCGTTTGGAGCAGCAGAATTGCGAAAAATTGTTTGCCTTCTCAACCATTTCTTGGCTTCAAACTCCCATATCTCGCGAACGGATTGACCAAACCCAGAAGTTCCTGCTGCGTCTGAAAGTAGAAACTCACCCGATTACAACGATATGCGTATTTTTTCCCTAAGCCATTCTGATTAAGCGTTTGGAGTAGCAGAATTGTGAAAAATTTTTTGCCTTCTCTACCATTTCTTGGCTTCAAACTCCAATATCTCGCGAACGGATTGACCTAACCCAAAAATTCCTATTGCATCTGAAAGTAGAAACTCGCCCGATTACAACGGTATGTGTATTTTTTCCCTAGGCCATTCTGGTTAAGCGTTTGGAGCAGCAGAATTGCGAAAAATTTTTTGCTTTCTCAAGCATTTCTTGGCTTCAAACTCCCATATCTCGCGAACGGATTGACCTAACCCAAAAATTCTTATTGCACCTGAAAGTAGAAACTCGCCCGATTACAACGGTATGTGTATTTTTTCCCTAGGCCATTCTGGTTAAGCTTTTGGAGCAGCAGAATTGTGAAAAATTTTTTGCCTTCTCAACCACATCTTGGCTTCAAACTCCCATATCTCGCGAACGGATTGACCTAACCCAAAAATTCCTATTGCATCTGAAGGTAGAAACTCGCCCGATTACAAAGGTATGTGTATTTTTTTCCTAGGCCATTCTGGTTAAGCGTTTGGAGCAGCAGAAGTGCGAAAAATTTGTTGTCTTCTCAACCATTTCTTAGCTTCAAACTCCCATATCTCGCGAACGGATTGACGTAACCCAAAATTTCCTATTGCATCTGAAAGTAGAAACTCGCCCGATTACAACGGTATGTGTATTTTTTCCCTAGGCCATTCTGGTTAAGCGTTTGGAGCAGCAGAATTGCGAAAAATTTTTTGCCTTCTCAACCATTTCTTGGCTTCAAAGTCTCATATCTCGCGAACGGATTGACTTATCCCAAAAATTCCTATTGCATCTGAAAGTAAAAACTCGCCCGATTACAACGGTATGTGTATTTTTTCCCTAGGCCATTCTGGTTAAGCGTTTGGAGCAGCAGAATTGCGAAAAATTTTTTGCTTTCTCAAGCATTTCTTGGCTTCAAACTCCCATATCTCGCGAACGGATTGACCTAACCCAAAAATTCCTATTGCACCTGAAAGTAGAAACTCGCCCTATTACAACGGTATGTGTATTTTTTCCCTTGGCCATTCTGGTTAAGCGTTTGGAGCAGCAGAATTGCGAAAAATTTTTTGCCTTCTCAACCATTTCTTGGCTTCAAAGTCCCATATCTCGCGAACGGATTGACCTAACCCAAAAATTCCTATTGCATCTGAAAGTAGAAACTCGCCCGATTACAACGGTATGTGTATTTTTTCCCTAGGCCATTCTGGTTAAGCGTTTGGAGCAGCAGAAGTGCGAAAAATTTGTTGTCTTCTCAACCATTTCTTAGCTTCAAACTCCCATATCTCGCGAACGGATTGACCTAACCCAAAAATTCCTATTGCACCTGAAAGTGGAAACTCGCCCGATTACAACGGTATGTGAATTTTTTTCCTAGGCCACTCTGGTTAAGCGTTTGGAGCAGCAGAAGTGCGAAAAATTTGTTGTCTTCTCAACCATTTCTTAGCTTCAAACTCCCATATCTCGCGAACGGATTGACGTAATCCAAAATTTCCTATTGCAACTGAAAGTAGAAACTCGCCCGATTACAACGGTATGTGTATTTTTTCCCTAGGCCATTCTGGTTAAGCGTTTGGAGCAGCAGAATTGCGAAAAATTGTTTGCCTTCTCAACCATTTCTTGGCTTCAAACTCCCATATCTCGCGAACGGATTGACCAAACCCAGAAGTTCCTGCTGCGTCTGAAAGTAGAAACTCACCCGATTACAACGATATGCGTATTTTTTCCCTAAGCCATTCTGATTAAGCGTTTGGAGTAGCAGAATTGTGAAAAATTTTTTGCCTTCTCTACCATTTCTTGGCTTCAAACTCCAATATCTCGCGAACGGATTGACCTAACCCAAAAATTCCTATTGCATCTGAAAGTAGAAACTCGCCCGATTACAACGGTATGTGTATTTTTTCCCTAGGCCATTCTGGTTAAGCGTTTGGAGCAGCAGAATTGCGAAAAATTTTTTGCTTTCTCAAGCATTTCTTGGCTTCAAACTCCCATATCTCGCGAACGGATTGACCTAACCCAAAAATTCCTATTGCACCTGAAAGTAGAAACTCGCCCGATTACAACGGTATGTGTATTTTTTCCCTAGGCCATTCTGGTTAAGCGTTTGGAGCAGCAGAATTGTGAAAAATTTTTTGCCTTCTCAACCACATCTTGGCTTCAAACTCCCATATCTCGCGAACGGATTGACCTAACCCAAAAATTCCTATTGCATCTGAAGGTAGAAACTCGCCCGATTACAAAGGTATGTGTATTTTTTTCCTAGGCCATTCTGGTTAAGCGTTTGGAGCAGCAGAAGTGCGAAAAATTTGTTGTCTTCTCAACCATTTCTTAGCTTCAAACTCCCATATCTCGCGAACGGATTGACGTAACCCAAAATTTCCTATTGCATCTGAAAGTAGAAACTCGCCCGATTACAACGGTATGTGTATTTTTTCCCTAGGCCATTCTGGTTAAGCGTTTGGAGCAGCAGAATTGCGAAAAATTTTTTGCCTTCTCAACCATTTCTTGGCTTCAAAGTCTCATATCTCGCGAACGGATTGACTTATCCCAAAAATTCCTATTGCATCTGAAAGTAAAAACTCGCCCGATTACAACGGTATGTGTATTTTTTCCCTAGGCCATTCTGGTTAAGCGTTTGGAGCATCAGAATTGCGAAAAATTTTTTGCCTCCTCAACCATTTCTTAGCTTCAAACTCCCATATCTCGCGAACGGATTGACCTAACCCAAAAATTCCTGTTGCATCTGAAAGTAGAAACTCGCCCGATTACAACGGTATGTGTATTTTTTCCCTAGGCCATTCTGGTTAAGCGTTTGGAGTATCAGAATTGCGAAAAATTTTTTGCCTTCTCAACCACATCTTGGCTTCAAACTCCCATATCTCGCGAACGGATTGACCTAACCCAAAAATTCCTGTTGCGTCTGAAAGTAGAAACTCGCCCGATTACAACGCTATGTGTATTTTTTCCCTAGGCCATTCTGGTTAAGCGTTTGGAGCAGCAGAATTGCGAAAAACTTTTTGCTTTCTCAAGCATTTCTTGGCTTCAAACTCCCATATCTCGCGAACGGATTGACCTAACCCAAAAATTCCTATTGCACCTGAAAGTAGAAACTCGCCCTATTACAACGGTATGTGTATTTTTTCCCTTGGCCATTCTGGTTAAGCGTTTGGAGCAGCAGAATTGCGAAAAATTAATTGCCTTCTCAACCATTTCTTGGCTTCAAAGTCCCATATCTCGCGAACGGATTGACCTAACCCAAAAATTCCTATTGCATCTGAAAGTAGAAACTCGCCCGATTACAACGGTATGTGTATTTTTTCCCTAGGCCAGTCTGGTTAAGCGTTTGGAGCAGCAGAAGTGCGAAAAATTTGTTGTCTTCTCAACCATTTCTTAGCTTCAAACTCCCATATCTCGCGAACGGATTGACGTAATCCAAAATTTCCTATTGCATCTGAAAGTAGAAACTCGCCCGATTACAACGGTATGTGTATTTTTTCCCTAGGGCATTCTGGTTAAGCGTTTGGAGCAGCAGAATTGCGAAAAATTTTTTGCCTTCTCTACCATTTCTTGGTTTCAAAGTCCCATATCTCGCGAACGGATTGACCTAACCCAAAAATTCCTATTGCATCTGATAATAGAAACTCGCCCGATTACAGCGGTATGTGTATTTTTTCCCTAGGCCATTCTGGTTAAGCGTTTGGAGCAGCAGAATTGCGAAAAATTTTTTGCCTTCTCAACCATTTCTTGGCTTCAAACTGCCATATCTAGCGAACGGATGGACCTAACCCAAAAATTCCTATTGCATCTGAAAGTATAAACTCGCCCGACTACAGCGGTATGTATATTTTTTCCCTAGGGCATTCTGGTTAAGCGTTTGGATCAGCAGAATTACCAAAAATTGTATGCCTTCTCAACCATTTCTTGGCTTCAAACTCCCATATCTCGCGAACGGATAGACCTAACCCATAAATTCCTGTTGCGTGTGAAAGTAGAAACTCGCCCTATTACAACGCTATGTGTATTTTTTCCCTAGCCCATTCTGGTTAAGGGTTTGGAGCAGCAGAATAGCGAAAAATTGTTTGCATTCTCAACCATTTCTTGGCTTCAAACTCCCATATCTCGCGAACGGATTGACCTAACCTAAAAATTCCTGCTGCGTCTGAAAGTAGAAACTCGCCCGATTACAACGGTATGTGTATTTTTTCCATAGGCCATTCTGGTTAAGCGTTTGGAGCAGCAGAAGTGCGAAAAATTTGTTGTCTTCTTAACCATTTCTTAGCTTCAAACTCCCATATCTCGCGAACGGATTGAACTAACCCAAAAATTCCTGTTGCATCTGAAAGTAGAAACTCGCCCGATTACAACGGTATGTTTTTTTTTTCCCTAGGCCATTCTGGTTAAGCGTTTGGAGAAGCAGAATTGCGAAAAATTTTTTGTCTTCTCAACCATTTCTTGGCTTCAAACTCCCATATCTCGCGAACGGATTGACCTAACCCAAAAATTCCTGTTGCATCTGAAAGTAGAAACTCGCCCGATTACAACGGTACGTGTATTTTTTCCCTAGGCCATTCTGGTTATGCGTTTGGAGCAGCAGAAATGCGAAAAAATTTTTGCCTTCTCATCCATTTCTTGTCCTCAAACTCCCAAATCTCGCGAACGGGTTGACCTAACCCAAAAATTTCTATTGCATCTGAAAGTAGAAACTCGCCCGATTACAACGGTATGTGTATTTTTTCCCTAGGCCATTCTGGTTAAGCGTTTGGAGCAGCAGAATTGCGAAAAATTTTTTGCCTTATCAACCATTTCTTAGCTTCAAACTCCCAAATCTCGCGAACGGATTGACGTAACCCAAAAATTCCTATTGCATCTGAAACTAGAAACTCGCCCGATTACAACGATATGCGTATTTTTTCCCTAAGCAATTCTGATTAAGCGTTTGGAGCAGCAGAATTGCGAAAAATCTTTTGCCTTCTCAACCATTTCTTGGCTTCAAACTCCCATATCTCGCGAACGGATTGACCTAACCCAAAAATTCCTATTGCATCTGAAAGTAGAAACTCGCCCGATTACAGCGGTATGTGTATTTTTTCCCTAGGCAATTCTGGTTAAGGGTTTGGAGCAGCAGAATTGCGAAAAATTTTTTGTCTTCTCAACCATTTCTTGGCTTCAAACTCCCATATCTCGCGAACGGATTGACCTAACCCAAAAATTCCTGTTGCATCTGAAAGTAGAAACTCGCCCGATTACAACGGTATGTGTATTTTTTCCCTAGGCAATTCTGGTTAAGGGTTTGGAGCAGCAGAATTGCGAAAAATTTTTTGTCTTCTCAACCATTTCTTGGCTTCAAACTCCCATATCTCGCGGACGGATTGACCTAACCCAAAAATTCCTGTTGCGTGTGAAAGTAGAAACTCGCCCGATTACAACGGTACGTGTATTTTTTCCCTAGCCCATTCTGGTTAAGCGATTGGAGCAGCAGAAGTGCGAAAAATTTATTGTCTTCTCAACCATTTCTTCGCTTCAAACTCCCAAATCTCGCGAACGGATTGACGTAACCCAAAAATTCCTATTGCATCTGAAAGTAGAAACTCGCCCGATTACAACGGTACGTGTATTTTTTCCCTAGGCCATTCTGGTTATGCGTTTGGAGCAGCAGAAATGCGAAAAAATTTTTGCCTTCTCATCCATTTCTTGTCCTCAAACTCCCAAATCTCGCGAACGGGTTGACCTAACCCAAAAATTTCTATTGCATCTGAAAGTAGAAACTCGCCCGATTACAACGGTATGTGTATTTTTTCCCTAGGCCATTCTGGTTAAGCGTTTGGAGCAGCAGAATTGCGAAAAATTTTTTGCCTTATCAACCATTTCTTAGCTTCAAACTCCCAAATCTCGCGAACGGATTGACGTAACCCAAAAATTCCTATTGCATCTGAAACTAGAAACTCGCCCGATTACAACGATATGCGTATTTTTTCCCTAGGGCACTCTGGTTAAGCGTTTGGAGCAGCAGAATTGCAAAAAATGTTTTACCTTCTCAACCATTTCTTGGCTTCAAACTCCCATATCTCGCGAACGGATTGACCTAACCCAAAAATTCCTATTGCATCTGAAAGTAGAAACTCGCCCGATTACAGCGGTATGTGTATTTTTTCCCTAGGCAATTCTGGCTAAGCGTTTGGAGCAGCAGAATTGCGAAAAATTTTTTGCCTTCTCAACCATTTCTTGGGTTCAAACTCCCATATATCGCGAACGGATTGACCTAACCCAAAAATTCCTGTTGCACCTGAAAGTAGAAACTCGCCGATTACAACGGTATGTGTATTTTTTCCCTAGGCCATTCTGGTTAAGCGTTTGGAGCAGCAGGATTGCGAAAAATTTTTTGCCTTCTCAACCATTTCTTGGCTTCAAACTCCCATATCACGCGAACGGATTGACCTAACCCAAAAGTTCCTGTTGCGTCTGAAAGTAGAAACTCGCCCGATTACAACGGTATGTGTATTTTTTCCCTAGGCCATTCTGGTTAAGCGTTTGGAGCAGCAGGATTGCGAAAAATTTTTTGCCTTCTCAACCATTTCTTGGCTTCAAACTCCCATATCACGCGAACGGATTGACCTAACCCAAAAGTTCCTGTTGCGTCTGAAAGTAGAAACTCGCCCGATTACAACGGTATGTGTATTTTTTCCCTAGGCCATTCTAGTTAAGCGTTTGGAGCAGCAGTAGTGCGAACAATTTGTTGTCTTCTTTACCATTTCTTAGCTTCAAACTCCCATATCTCGCGATCGGATTGACCTAACCCAAAAATTCGTGTTGCATCTGAAAGAAGAAACTCGCCGGATTACAACGGTATGTGTATTTTTTCCCTAGGCCATTCTGGTTAAGCGTTTGAAGCAGCAGAATAGCGAACAATTTTTTGCCTTCTCAACCATTTCTGGGCTTCAAACTCCCATATCTCGCGAACGGATTGACCTAACCCAAAAATTCCTGTTGCATCTGAAAGAAGAAACTCGCCCGATTACAACGGTATGTGTATTTTTTCCCTAGGCCATTGTGGTCAAGCGTTTGAAGCAGCAGAATAGCGAACAATTTTTTGCCTTCTCAACCATTTCTTGGCTTCAAACTCCCATATCTCGCGAACGGATTGACCTAACCCAAAAATTCCTGTTGCGTCTGAAAGTAGAAACACGCCCGATTACAACGGTATGTGTATTTTTTCCCTAGGCCATTCTGGTTAAGCGTTTGGAGCAGCAGAATTGCGAAAAATTTTTTGCCTTCTCAACCATTTCTTGGCTTGAAGCTGCCATATCTAGCGAACGGATGGACCTAACCCAAAAATTCCTTTTGCGTGTGAAAGTAGAAACTCGCCCGACTACAGCGGTATGTATATTTTTTCCATAGGGCATTCTGGTTAAGCGTTTGGATCAGCAGAATTACCAAAAATTGTATGCCTTCTCAACCATTTCTTGGCTTCAAACTCCCATATCTCGCGAACGGATAGACCTAACCCAAAAATTCCTGTTGCGTGTGAAAGTAGAAACACGCCCGATTACAACGGTATGTGTATTTTTTCCCTAGCCCATTCTGGTTAAGAGTTTGGAGCAGCAGAATAGCGAAAAATTGTTTGCATTCTCAACCATTTCTTGGCTTCAAACTCCCATATCTCGCGAACGGATTGACCTAACCCAAAAATTCCTATTGCATCTGAAAGTAGAAACTCGCTCGATTACAACGGTATGTGTATTTTTTCTCTAGGCCATTCTGGTTAAGCGTTTGGAGCAGCGGAATTGCAAAAATTTTTTGCCTTCACAACCATTTCTTGGCTCCAAAGTCCCATACCTCGCGAACGGATAGACCTAACCCAAAAATTCCTATTGCGTCTGAAAGTAGAAACTCGCCCGATTACAACGGTATGTGTATTTTTTCCCTAGGCCATTCTGGTTAAGCGTTTGGAGCAGCAGAATTGCGAAAAATTTTTTGCCTTCTCAACCATTTCTTGGCTTCAAACTCCCATATCTCGCGAACGGATTGACTTAACCCAAAAATTCCTATTGCACCTGAAAGTAGAAACTCGCCCGATTACAACGGTTTGTGTATTTTTTTCCTAGGCCATTCTGGTTAAGCGTTTGGAGCAGCAGAAGTGCGAAAAATTTGTTGTCTTCTCAACCATTTCTTAGCTTCAAACTCCCATATCTCGCGAACGGATTGACGTAACCCAAAATTTCCTATTGCATCTGAAAGTAGAAACTCGCCCGATTACAACGGTACGTGTATTTTTTCCCTAGGCCATTCTGGTTAAGCGTTTGGAGCAGCAGAATTGCGAAAAATTTTTTGCCTTCTCAACCATTTCTTGGCTTCAAACTCCCATATCTCGCGAACGGATTGACTTAACCCAAAAATTCCTGTTGCATCTGAAAGTAGAAACTCGCCCGATTACAGCGGTATGTGTATTTTTTCCATAGGCCATTCTGGTTAAACGTTTGGAGCAGCAGAATTGCGAAAAATTTTTTGTCTTCTCAACCATTTCTTGGCTTCAAACTCCCATATCTCGCGGACGGATTGACCTAACCCAAAAATTCCTGTTGCGTGTGAAAGTAGAAACTCGCCCCAATACAACGGTACGTGTATTTTTTCCCTAGGCCATTCTGGTCAAGCGTTGGAAGCAGCAGAATAGCGAACAATTTTTTGCCTTCTCAACCATTTCTTGGCTTCAAACTCCCATATCTCGCGAACAGATTGACCTAACCCAAAAATTCCTGTTGCGTCTGAAAGTAGAAACACGCCCGATTACAACGGTATGTGTATTTTTTCCCTAGGCCATTCTGGTCAAGCGTTTGGAGCAGCAGAAATGCGAAAAATTTGTTGCCTTCTTAACCATTTCTTAGCTTCAAACTCCCATATCGCGCGAACGGATTGACCTAACCCAAAAATTCCTATTGCATCTGATAATAGAAACTCGCCCGATTACAACGGTATGTGTATTTTTCCCCTAGGCCATTCTGGTTAAGCGTTTGGAGCAGCAGAATTGCGAAAAATTTTTTGCCTTCTCAACCATTTCTTGGCTTCAAACTGCCATATCTAGCGAACGGATGGACCTAACCCAAAAATTCCTATTGCATCTGAAAGTAGAAACTCGCCCGACTACAGCGGAATGTATATTTTTTCCCTAGGGCATTCTGGTTAAGCGTTTGGATCAGCAGAATTACCAAAAATTGTATGCCTTCTCAACCATTTCTTGGCTTCAAACTCCCATATCTCGCGAACGGATAGACCTAACCCAAAAATTCCTGTTGCGTGTGAAAGTAGAAACTCGCCCGATTACAACGCTATGTGTATTTTTTCCCTAGCCCATTCTGGTTAAGGGTTTGGAGCAGCAGAATAGCGAAAAATTGTTTGCATTCTCAACCATTTCTTGGCTTCAAACTCCCATATCTCGCGAACGGATTGACCTAACCTAAAAATTCCTGCTGCGTCTGAAAGTAGAAACTCGCCCGATTACAACGGTATGTTTATTTTTTCCATAGGCCATTCTGGTTAAGCGTTTGGAGCAGCAGAAGTGCGAAAAATTTTTTGTCTTCTCAACCATTTCTTGGCTTCAAACTCCCATATCTCGCGGACGGATTGACCTAACCCAAAAATTCCTGTTGCGTGTGAAAGTAGAAACTCGCCCGATTACAACGGTACGTGTATTTTTTCCCTAGCCCATTCTGGTTAAGCGTTTGGAGCAGCAGAATTGCGAAAAATTTGTTGTCTTCTCAACCATTTCTTAGCTTCAAAGTCCCATATCTCGCGAACGGATTGACCAAACCCAAAAATTCCTGTTGCGTGTGAAAGTAGAAACTCGCCCGATTACAACGGTACGTGTATTTTTTCCCTAGGCCATTGTGGTCAAGCGTTTGAAGCAGCAGAATAGCGAACAATTTTTTGCCTTCTCAACCATTTCTTGGCTTCAAACTCCCATATCTCGCGAACGGATTGACCTAACCCAAAAATTCCTGTTGCGTCTGAAAGTAGAAACACGCCCGATTACAACGGTATGTGTATTTTTTCCCTAGGCAATTCTGGCTAAGCGTTTGGAGCAGCAGAATTGCGAAAAATTTTTTGCCTTCTCAACCATTTCTTGGCTTCAAACTCCCATATATCGCGAACGGATTGACCTAACCCAAAAATTCCTGTTGCACCTGAAAGTAGAAACTCGCCGATTACAACGGTATGTGTATTTTTTCCCTAGGCCATTCTGGTTAAGCGTTTGGAGCAGCAGGATTGCGAAAAATTTTTTGCCTTCTCAACCATTTCTTGGCTTCAAACTCCCATATCACGCGAACGGATTGACCTAACCCAAAAGTTCCTGTTGCGTCTGAAAGTAGAAACTCGCCCGATTACAACGGTATGTGTATTTTTTCCCTAGGCCATTCTAGTTAAGCGTTTGGAGCAGCAGTAGTGCGAACAATTTGTTGTCTTCTTTACCATTTCTTAGCTTCAAACTCCCATATCTCGCGATCGGATTGACCTAACCCAAAAATTCGTGTTGCATCTGAAAGAAGAAACTCGCCGGATTACAACGGTATGTGTATTTTTTCCCTAGGCCATTGTGGTCAAGCGTTTGAAGCAGCAGAATAGCGAACAATTTTTTGCCTTCTCAACCATTTCTTGGCTTCAAACTCCCATATCTCGCGAACGGATTGACCTAACCCAAAAATTCCTGTTGCGTCTGAAAGTAGAAACACGCCCGATTACAATGGTATGTGTATTTTTTCCCTAGGCCATTCTGGTTAAGCGTTTGGAGCAGCAGAATTGCGAAAAATTTTTTGCCTTCTCAACCATTTCTTGGCTTGAAACTGCCATATCTAGCGAACGGATGGACCTAACCCAAAAATTCCTTTTGCGTGTGAAAGTAGAAACTCGCCCGACTACAGCGGTATGTATATTTTTTCCATAGGGCATTCTGGTTAAGCGTTTGGATCAGCAGAATTACCAAAAATTGTATGCCTTCTCAAGCATTTCTTGGCTTCAAACTCCCATATCTAGCGAACGGATGGACCTAACCCAAAAATTCCTATTGCATCTGAAAGTAGAAACTCGCCCGACTACAGCGGAATGTATATTTTTTCCCTAGGGCATTCTGGTTAAGCGTTTGGATCAGCAGAATTACCAAAAATTGTATGCCTTCTCAACCATTTCTTGGCTTCAAACTCCCATATCTCGCGAACGGATAGACCTAACCCAAAAATTCCTGTTGCGTGTGAAAGTAGAAACTCGCCCGATTACAACGCTATGTGTATTTTTTCCCTAGCCCATTCTGGTTAAGGGTTTGGAGCAGCAGAATAGCGAAAAATTGTTTGCATTCTCAACCATTTCTTGGCTTCAAACTCCCATATCTCGCGAACGGATTGACCTAACCTAAAAATTCCTGCTGCGTCTGAAAGTAGAAACTCGCCCGATTACAACGGTATGTTTATTTTTTCCATAGGCCATTCTGGTTAAGCGTTTGGAGCAGCAGA
This sequence comes from Ptiloglossa arizonensis, assembly GCF_051014685.1. Lineage (NCBI taxonomy): Eukaryota > Metazoa > Arthropoda > Insecta > Hymenoptera > Colletidae > Ptiloglossa > Ptiloglossa arizonensis. Next base: position 79,246 of record NW_027479026.1, on the reverse strand, counting down.
AGTGCGAAAAATTTGTTGTCTTCTTAACCATTTCTTGGCTTCAAACTCCCATATCTCGCGAACGGATTGACCTAACCCAAAAATTCCTATTGCATCTGAAAGTAGAAACTCGCCCGATTACAGCGGTATGTGTTTTTTTTCCCTAGGCAGTTCTGGTTAAGGGTTTGGAGCAGCAGAATTGCGAAAAATTTTTTGTCTTCTCAACCATTTCTTGGCTTCAAACTCCCATATCTCGCGAACGGATTGACCTAACCCAAAAATTCATGTTGCATCTGAATGTAGAAACTCGCCCGATTACAACGGTATGTGTATTTTTTCCATAGGCCATTCTGGTTAAGGGTTTGGAGCAGCAGAATTGCGAAAAATTTTTTGTCTTCTCAACCATTTCTTGGCTTCAAACTCCCATATCTCGCGGACGGATTGACCTAACCCAAAAATTCCTGTTGCGTGTGAAAGTAGAAACTCGCCCGATTACAACGGTACGTGTATTTTTTCCCTAGCCCATTCTGGTTAAGCGTTTGGAGCAGCAGAATTGCGAAAAATTTGTTGTCTTCTCAACCATTTCTTAGCTTCAAAGTCCCATATCTCGCGAACGGATTGACCAAACCCAAAAATTCCTGTTGCGTGTGAAAGTAGAAACTCGCCCGATTACAACGGTACGTGTATTTTTTCCCTAGGCCATTGTGGTCAAGCGTTTGAAGCAGCAGAATAGCGAACAATTTTTTGCCTTCTCAACCATTTCTTGGCTTCAAACTCCCATATCTCGCGAACGGATTGACCTAACCCAAAAATTCCTGTTGCGTCTGAAAGTAGAAACACGCCCGATTACAACGGTATGTGTATTTTTTCCCTAGGCAATTCTGGCTAAGCGTTTGGAGCAGCAGAATTGCGAAAAATTTTTTGCCTTCTCAACCATTTCTTGGCTTCAAACTCCCATATATCGCGAACGGATTGACCTAACCCAAAAATTCCTGTTGCACCTGAAAGTAGAAACTCGCCGATTACAACGGTATGTGTATTTTTTCCCTAGGCCATTCTGGTTAAGCGTTTGGAGCAGCAGGATTGCGAAAAATTTTTTGCCTTCTCAACCATTTCTTGGCTTCAAACTCCCATATCACGCGAACGGATTGACCTAACCCAAAAGTTCCTGTTGCGTCTGAAAGTAGAAACTCGCCCGATTACAACGGTATGTGTATTTTTTCCCTAGGCCATTCTGGTTAAGCGTTTGGAGCAGCAGGATTGCGAAAAATTTTTTGCCTTCTCAACCATTTCTTGGCTTCAAACTCCCATATCACGCGAACGGATTGACCTAACCCAAAAGTTCCTGTTGCGTCTGAAAGTAGAAACTCGCCCGATTACAACGGTATGTGTATTTTTTCCCTAGGCCATTCTAGTTAAGCGTTTGGAGCAGCAGTAGTGCGAACAATTTGTTGTCTTCTTTACCATTTCTTAGCTTCAAACTCCCATATCTCGCGATCGGATTGACCTAACCCAAAAATTCGTGTTGCATCTGAAAGAAGAAACTCGCCGGATTACAACGGTATGTGTATTTTTTCCCTAGGCCATTCTGGTTAAGCGTTTGAAGCAGCAGAATAGCGAACAATTTTTTGCCTTCTCAACCATTTCTGGGCTTCAAACTCCCATATCTCGCGAACGGATTGACCTAACCCAAAAATTCCTGTTGCATCTGAAAGAAGAAACTCGCCCGATTACAACGGTATGTGTATTTTTTCCCTAGGCCATTGTGGTCAAGCGTTTGAAGCAGCAGAATAGCGAACAATTTTTTGCCTTCTCAACCATTTCTTGGCTTCAAACTCCCATATCTCGCGAACGGATTGACCTAACCCAAAAATTCCTGTTGCATCTGAAAGAAGAAACTCGCCCGATTACAACGGTATGTGTATTTTTTCCCTAGGCCATTGTGGTCAAGCGTTTGAAGCAGCAGAATAGCGAACAATTTTTTGCCTTCTCAACCATTTCTTGGCTTCAAACTCCCATATCTAGCGAACGGATGGACCTAACCCAAAAATTCCTATTGCATCTGAAAGTAGAAACTCGCCCGACTACAGCGGAATGTATATTTTTTCCCTAGGGCATTCTGGTTAAGCGTTTGGATCAGCAGAATTACCAAAAATTGTATGCCTTCTCAACCATTTCTTGGCTTCAAACTCCCATATCTCGCGAACGGATAGACCTAACCCAAAAATTCCTGTTGCGTGTGAAAGTAGAAACTCGCCCGATTACAACGCTATGTGTATTTTTTCCCTAGCCCATTCTGGTTAAGGGTTTGGAGCAGCAGAATAGCGAAAAATTGTTTGCATTCTCAACCATTTCTTGGCTTCAAACTCCCATATCTCGCGAACGGATTGACCTAACCTAAAAATTCCTGCTGCGTCTGAAAGTAGAAACTCGCCCGATTACAACGGTATGTTTATTTTTTCCATAGGCCATTCTGGTTAAGCGTTTGGAGCAGCAGAAGTGCGAAAAATTTGTTGTCTTCTTAACCATTTCTTGGCTTCAAACTCCCATATCTCGCGAACGGATTGACCTAACCCAAAAATTCCTATTGCATCTGAAAGTAGAAACTCGCCCGATTACAGCGGTATGTGGTTTTTTTCCCCAGGCAGTTCTGGTTAAGGGTTTGGAGCAGCAGAATTGCGAAAAATTTTTTGTCTTCTCAACCATTTCTTGGCTTCAAACTCCCATATCTCGCGAACGGATTGACCTAACCCAAAAATTCATGTTGCATCTGAATGTAGAAACTCGCCCGATTACAACGGTATGTGTATTTTTTCCATAGGCCATTCTGGTTAAGGGTTTGGAGCAGCAGAATTGCGAAAAATTTTTTGTCTTCTCAACCATTTCTTGGCTTCAAACTCCCATATCTCGCGGACGGATTGACCTAACCCAAAAATTCCTGTTGCGTGTGAAAGTAGAAACTCGCCCGATTACAACGGTACGTGTATTTTTTCCCTAGCCCATTCTGGTTAAGCGTTTGGAGCAGCAGAATTGCGAAAAATTTGTTGTCTTCTCAAGCATTTCTTAGCTTCAAAGTCCCATATCTCGCGAACGGATTGACCAAACCCAAAAATTCCTGTTGCGTGTGAAAGTAGAAACTCGCCCGATTACAACGGTACGTGTATTTTTTCCCTAGGCCATTGTGGTCAAGCGTTTGAAGCAGCAGAATAGCGAACAATTTTTTGCCTTCTCAACCATTTCTTGGCTTCAAACTCCCATATCTCGCGAACGGATTGACCTAACCCAAAAATTCCTGTTGCGTCTGAAAGTAGAAACACGCCCGATTACAACGGTATGTGTATTTTTTCCCTAGGCAATTCTGGCTAAGCGTTTGGAGCAGCAGAATTGCGAAAAATTTTTTGCCTTCTCAACCATTTCTTGGCTTCAAACTCCCATATATCGCGAACGGATTGACCTAACCCAAAAATTCCTGTTGCACCTGAAAGTAGAAACTCGCCGATTACAACGGTATGTGTATTTTTTCCCTAGGCCATTCTGGTTAAGCGTTTGGAGCAGCAGGATTGCGAAAAATTTTTTGCCTTCTCAACCATTTCTTGGCTTCAAACTCCCATATCACGCGAACGGATTGACCTAACCCAAAAGTTCCTGTTGCGTCTGAAAGTAGAAACTCGCCCGATTACAACGGTATGTGTATTTTTTCCCTAGGCCATTCTGGTTAAGCGTTTGGAGCAGCAGGATTGCGAAAAATTTTTTGCCTTCTCAACCATTTCTTGGCTTCAAACTCCCATATCACGCGAACGGATTGACCTAACCCAAAAGTTCCTGTTGCGTCTGAAAGTAGAAACTCGCCCGATTACAACGGTATGTGTATTTTTTCCCTAGGCCATTCCAGTTAAGCGTTTGGAGCAGCAGTAGTGCGAACAATTTGTTGTCTTCTTTACCATTTCTTAGCTTCAAAATCCCATATCTCGCGATCGGATTGACCTAACCCAAAAATTCGTGTTGCATCTGAAAGAAGAAACTCGCCGGATTACAACGGTATGTGTATTTTTTCCCTAGGCCATTCTGGTTAAGCGTTTGAAGCAGCAGAATAGCGAACAATTTTTTGCCTTCTCAACCATTTCTGGGCTTCAAACTCCCATATCTCGCGAACGGATTGACCTAACCCAAAAATTCCTGTTGCATCTGAAAGAAGAAACACGCCCGATTACAACGGTATGTGTATTTTTTCCCTAGCCCATTCTGGTTAAGAGTTTGGAGCAGCAGAATAGCGAAAAATTGTTTGCATTCTCAACCATTTCTTGGCTTCAAACTCCCATATCTCGCGAACGGATTGACCTAACCCAAAAATTCCTAATGCATCTGAAAGTAGAAACTCGCTCGATTACAACGGTATGTGTATTTTTTCTCTAGGCCATTCTGGTTAAGCGTTTGGAGCAGCGGAATTGCAAAAATTTTTTGCCTTCACAACCATTTCTTGGCTCCAAAGTCCCATACCTCGCGAACGGATAGACCTAACCCAAAAATTCCTATTGCGTCTGAAAGTAGAAACTCGCCCGATTACAACGGTATGTGTATTTTTTCCCTAGGCCATTCTGGTTAAGCGTTTGGAGCAGCAGAATTGCGAAAAATTTTTTGCCTTCTCAACCATTTCTTGGCTTCAAACTCCCATATCTCGCGAACGGATTGACTTAACCCAAAAATTCCTATTGCACCTGAAAGTAGAAACTCGCCCGATTACAACGGTTTGTGTATTTTTTTCCTAGGCCATTCTGGTTAAGCGTTTGGAGCAGCAGAAGTGCGAAAAATTTGTTGTCTTCTCAACCATTTCTTAGCTTCAAACTCCCATATCTCGCGAACGGATTGACGTAACCCAAAATTTCCTATTGCATCTGAAAGTAGAAACTCGCCCGATTACAACGGTACGTGTATTTTCTCCCTAGGCCATTCTGGTTAAGCGTTTGGAGCAGCAGAATTGCGAAAAATTTTTTGCCTTCTCAACCATTTCTTGGCTTCAAACTCCCATATCTCGCGAACGGATTGACTTAACCCAAAAATTCCTGTTGCATCTGAAAGTAGAAACTCGCCCGATTACAGCGGTATGTGTATTTTTTCCATAGGCCATTCTGGTTAAGCGTTTGGAGCAGCAGAATTGCGAAAAATTTTTTGTCTTCTCAACCATTTCTTGGCTTCAAACTCCCATATCTCGCGGACGGATTGACCTAACCCAAAAATTCCTGTTGCGTGTGAAAGTAGAAACTCGCCCCAATACAACGGTACGTGTATTTTTTCCCTAGGCCATTCTGGTCAAGCGTTGGAAGCAGCAGAATAGCGAACAATTTTTTGCCTTCTCAACCATTTCTTGGCTTCAAACTCCCATATCTCGCGAACAGATTGACCTAACCCAAAAATTCCTGTTGCGTCTGAAAGTAGAAACACGCCCGATAACAACGGTATGTGTATTTTTTCCCTAGGCCATTCTGGTCAAGCGTTTGGAGCAGCAGAAATGCGAAAAATTTGTTGCCTTCTTAACCATTTCTTAGCTTCAAACTCCCATATCGCGCGAACGGATTGACCTAACCCAAAAATTCCTATTGCATCTGATAATAGAAACTCGCCCGATTACAACGGTATGTGTATTTTTCCCCTAGGCCATTCTGGTTAAGCGTTTGGAGCAGCAGAATTGCGAAAAATTTTTTGCCTTCTCAACCATTTCTTGGCTTCAAACTGCCATATCTAGCGAACGGATGGACCTAACCCAAAAATTCCTATTGCATCTGAAAGTAGAAACTCGCCCGACTACAGCGGAATGTATATTTTTTCCCTAGGGCATTCTGGTTAAGCGTTTGGATCAGCAGAATTACCAAAAATTGTATGCCTTCTCAACCATTTCTTGGCTTCAAACTCCCATATCTCGCGAACGGATAGACCTAACCCAAAAATTCCTGTTGCGTGTGAAAGTAGAAACTCGCCCGATTACAACGCTATGTGTATTTTTTCCCTAGCCCATTCTGGTTAAGGGTTTGGAGCAGCAGAATAGCGAAAAATTGTTTGCATTCTCAACCATTTCTTGGCTTCAAACTCCCATATCTCGCGAACGGATAGACCTAACCCAAAAATTCCTGTTGCGTGTGAAAGTAGAAACTCGCCCGATTACAACGGTATGTTTATTTTTTCCATAGGCCATTCTGGTTAAGCGTTTGGAGCAGCAGAAGTGCGAAAAATTTGTTGTCTTCTTAACCATTTCTTGGCTTCAAACTCCCATATCTCGCGAACGGATTGACCTAACCCAAAAATTCCTATTGCATCTGAAAGTAGAAACTCGCCCGATTACAGCGGTATGTGGTTTTTTTCCCTAGGCAGTTCTGGTTAAGGGTTTGGAGCAGCAGAATTGCGAAAAATTTTTTGTCTTCTCAACCATTTCTTGGCTTCAAACTCCCATATCTCGCGAACGGATTGACTTAACCCAAAAATTCCTGTTGCATCTGAAAGTAGAAACTCGCCCGATTACAGCGGTATGTGTATTTTTTCCATAGGCAATTCTGGTTAAGCGTTTGGAGCAGCAGAATTGCGAAAAATTTTTTGCCTTCTCAACCATTTCTTGGATTCAAACTCCCGTATCTCGCGAACGGATTGACCTAACCCAAAAATTCCTGTTGCACCTGAAAGTAGAAACTCGCCGATTACAACGGTATGTGTATTTTTTCCCTAGGCCATTCTGGTTAAGCGTTTGGAGCAGCAGAATTGCGAAAAATTTTTTGCCTTCTCAACCATTTCTTGGCTTCAAACTCCCATATCTCGCGAACGGATTGACCTAACCCAAAAGTTCCTGTTGCGTCTGAAAGTAGAGACTCGCCCGATTACAACGGTATGTGTATTTTTTCCCTAGGCCATTCTAGTTAAGCGTTTGGAGCAGCAGTAGTGCGTACAATTTGTTGTCTTCTTTACCATTTCTTATCTTCAAACTCCCATATCTCGCGAACGGATTGACCTAACCCCAAAAATTCCAGTTGCATCTGAAAGAAGAAACTCTCCCGATTACAGCGGTATGTGTATTTTTTCCCTAGGCCATTCTGGTTAAGCGTTTGAAGCAGCAGAATAGCGAACAATTGTTTGCCTTCTCAACCATTTTTTGGCTTCAAACTCCCATATCTCGCGAACAGATTGACCTAACCCAAAAATTCCTGTTGCATCTGAAAGTAGAAACTCGACCGATTACAACGGTATATGTATTTTTTCCCTAGGCCATTCTGGTTAAGCGTGTGGAGCATCAGAATTGCGAAAAATTTTTTGCCTTCTCAACCATTTCTTGGCTTCAAACTCCCATATCTCGCGAACGGATTGACCTAACCCAAAAATTCCTGTTGCGTCTGAAAGTAGAAACTCGCCCGATTACAACGGTATATGTATTTTTTCCCTAGGCCATTCTGGTTAAGCGTTTGAAGCAGCAGAATAGCGAACAATTTTTTGCCTTCTCAACCATTTCTTGGCTTCAAACTCCCATATCTCGCGAACGGATTGACCTAACCCAAAAAGTCCTGTTGCATCTGAAAGAAGAATCTCGCCCGATTACAACGGTATGTGTATTTTTTCCCTAGGCCATTGTGGTCAAGCGTTTGAAGCAGCAGAATAGCGAACAATTTTTTGCCTTCTCAACCATTTCTTGGCTTCAAACTCCCATATCTCGCGAACGGATTGACCTATCCCAAAAATTCCTGTTGCGTCTGAAAGTAGAAACACGCCCGATTACAGCGGTATGTATATTTTTTCCCTAGGGCATTCTGGTTAAGCGTTTGGATCAGCAGAATTACCAAAAATTGTATGCCTTCTCAACCATTTCTTGGCTTCAAACTCCCATATCTCGCGAACGGGTAGACCTAACCCAAAAATTCCTGTTGCGTGTGCAAGTAGAAACTCGCCCGATTACAACGGTATGTGTATTTTTTCCCTAGGCCATTCTGGTTAAGCGTTTGGAGCAGCAGAAGTGCGAAAAATTTGTTGCCTTCTTTACCATTTCTTAGCTTCAAACTCCCATATCTCGCGAACGGATTGACCTAACCCAAAAATTCTTTTTGCATCTGAAAGAAGAAACTCGCCCGATTACAACGGTTTGTGTATTTTTTCCCTAGGCCATTCTGGTTAAGCGTTTGGAGCAGCAGAATAGCAAAAAATTGTTTGCCTTCTCAACCATTTCTTGGCTTCAAACTCCCATATCTCGCGAACGGATTGACCTAACCCAAAAATTCCTGTTGCGTCTGAAAGTAGAATCTCGCCCGATTACAACGGTATGTGTATTTTTTCCCTAGGCCATTCTGGTTAAGCGTTTGGAGCAGCAGAAGTGCGTAAAATTTGTTGTCTCCTTAACCATTTCTTAGCTTCAATCTCCCATATCTCGCGAACGGATTGACCTAACCCAAAAATTCCTATTGCATCTGAAAGTAGAAACTCGCCCGATTACAACGGTATATGTATTTTTTCCCTAGGCCATTCTGATTAAGCGTTTGGAGCAGCAGCATTGCGAAAAATTTTTTGCCTTCTCAACCATTTCTTGGCTTCAAACTCCCATATCTCGCGGACGGATTGACCAAACCCAGAAGTTCCTGCTGCGTCTGAAAGTAGAAACTCACCCGATTACAACGATATGCGTATTTTTTCCCTAGGCCATTCTGGTTAAGCGTTTGGAGCAGCAGAATTGCGAAAAATGTTTTGCCTTCTCAACCATTTCTTGGCTTCAAACTCCCATATCTCGCGAACGGATTGACCTAACCCAAAAATTCCTATTGCATCTGAAAGTAGAAACTCGCCCGATTACAGCGGTATGTGTATTTTTTCCCTAGGCAATTCTGGTTAAGCGTTTGGAGCAGCAGAATTGCGAAAAATTTTTTGCCTTCTCAACCATTTCTTGGCTTCAAACTCCCATATCTCGCGAACGGATTGACCTAACCCAAAAATTCCTGTTGCATCTGAAAGTAGAAACTCGCCCGATTACAACGGTATGTGTATTTTTTCCCTAGGCAATTCTGGTTAAGCGTTTGGAGCAGCAGAATTGCGAAAAATTTTTTGCCTTCTCAACCATTTTTTGGCTTCAAACTCCCATATCTCGCGAACGGATTGACCTAACCCAAAAATTCCTATCGCATCTGAAAGTAGAATCTCGCCCGATTACAGCGGTATGTGTATTTTTTCCCTAGGGCATTCTGGTTAAGCGTTTGGAGCAGCAGAATTGCGAAAAATGTTTTACCTTCTCAACCATTTCTTGGCTTCAAACTCCCACATCTCGCGAACGGATTGACCTAACCCAAAAATTCCTATTGCATCTGAAAGTAGAAACTCGCCCGATTACAACGGTATGTGTATTTTCTCCCTAGGCCATTCTGGTTAAGCGTTTGGAGCAGCAGAATAGTGAAAAATTGTTTGCCTTCTCAACCACTTCTTGGCTTCAAACTCCCATACTATATCTCGCGAAAGGATCGACCTAACCCAAAAATTCCTGTTGCGTCTGAAAGTAGAAACTCGCCCGATTACAACGCTATTTGTATTTTTTCCCTAGGCCATTCTGATTAAGCGTTTGGAGCAGCAGCATTGCGAAAAATTTTTTGCCTTCTCAACCATTTCTTGGCTTCAAACTCCCATATCTCGCGGACGGATTGACCAAACCCAGAAGTTCCTGCTGCGTCTGAAAGTAGAAACTCACCCGATTACAACGATATGCGTATTTTTTCCCTAGGCCATTCTGGTTAAGCGTTTGGAGCAGCAGAATTGCGAAAAATGTTTTGCCTTCTCAACCATTTCTTGGCTTCAAACTCCCATATCTCGCGAACGGATTGACCTAACCCAAAAATTCCTATTGCATCTGAAAGTAGAAACTCGCCCGATTACAGCGGTATGTGTATTTTTTCCCTAGGCAATTCTGGTTAAGCGTTTGGAGCAGCAGAATTGCGAAAAATTTTTTGCCTTCTCAACCATTTCTTGGCTTCAAACTCCCATATCTCGCGAACGGATTGACCTAACCCAAAAATTCCTGTTGCATCTGAAAGTAGAAACTCGCCCGATTACAACGGTATGTGTATTTTTTCCCTAGGCAATTCTGGTTAAGCGTTTGGAGCAGCAGAATTGCGAAAAATTTTTTGCCTTCTCAACCATTTTTTGGCTTCAAACTCCCATATCTCGCGAACGGATTGACCTAACCCAAAAATTCCTATCGCATCTGAAAGTAGAAGCTCGCCCGATTACAGCGGTATGTGTATTTTTTCCCTAGGGCATTCTGGTTAAGCGTTTGGAGCAGCAGAATTGCGAAAAATGTTTTACCTTCTCAACCATTTCTTGGCTTCAAACTCCCACATCTCGCGAACGGATTGACCTAACCCAAAAATTCCTATTGCATCTGAAAGTAGAAACTCGCCCGATTACAACGGTATGTGTATTTTCTCCCTAGGCCATTCTGGTTAAGCGTTTGGAGCAGCAGAATAGTGAAAAATTGTTTGCCTTCTCAACCACTTCTTGGCTTCAAACTCCCATACTATATCTCGCGAAAGGATCGACCTAACCCAAAAATTCCTGTTGCGTCTGAAAGTAGAAACTCGCCCGATTACAACGCTATTTGTATTTTTTCCCTAGGCCATTCTGATTAAGCGTTTGGAGCAGCAGCATTGCGAAAAATTTTTTGCCTTCTCAACCATTTCTTGGCTTCAAACTCCCATATCTCGCGGACGGATTGACCAAACCCAGAAGTTCCTGCTGCGTCTGAAAGTAGAAACTCACCCGATTACAACGATATGCGTATTTTTTCCCTAGGCCATTCTGGTTAAGCGTTTGGAGCAGCAGAATTGCGAAAAATGTTTTGCCTTCTCAACCATTTCTTGGCTTCAAACTCCCATATCTCGCGAACGGATTGACCTAACCCAAAAATTCCTATTGCATCTGAAAGTAGAAACTCGCCCGATTACAGCGGTATGTGTATTTTTTCCCTAGGCAATTCTGGTTAAGCGTTTGGAGCAGCAGAATTGCGAAAAATTTTTTGCCTTCTCAACCATTTTTTGGCTTCAAACTCCCATATCTCGCGAACGGATTGACCTAACCCAAAAATTCCTATTGCATCTGAAAGTAGAAGCTCGCCCGATTACAGCGGTATGTGTATTTTTTCCCTAGGGCATTCTGGTTAAGCGTTTGGAGCAGCAGAATTGCGAAAAATGTTTTACCTTCTCAACCATTTCTTGGCTTCAAACTCCCACATCTCGCGAACGGATTGACCTAACCCAAAAATTCCTATTGCATCTGAAAGTAGAAACTCGCCCGATTACAACGGTATGTGTATTTTCTCCCTAGGCCATTCTGGTTAAGCGTTTGGAGTAGCAGAATAGTAAAAAATTGTTTGCCTTCTCAACCACTTCTTGGCTTCAAACTCCCATACTATATCTCGCGAATGGATCGACCTAACCCAAAAATTCCTGTTGCGTCTGAAAGTAGAAACTCGCCCGATTACAACGCTATTTGTATTTTTTCCCTAGGCCATTCTGGTTAAGCGTTTGGAGCAGCAGAAGTGCGAAAAATTTGTTGTCTCCACCACCATTTCTTAGCTTCAATCTCCCATATCTCGCGAACGGATTGACCAAAACCAGAAGTTCCTGCTGCGTCTGAAAGTAGAAACTCGCCCGATTACAACGATATGCGTATTTTTTCCCTAGGGCATTCTGGTTAAGCGTTTGGAGCAGCAGAATTGCGAAAAATGTTTTACCTTCTCAACCATTTCTTGGCTTCAAACTCCCATATCTCGCGAACGGATTGACCTAACCCAAAAATTCCTATTGCATCTGAAAGTAGAAACTCGCCCGATTACAGCGGTATGTGTATTTTTTCCCTAGGCAATTCTGGTTAAGCGTTTGGAGCAGCAGAATTGCGAAAAATTTTTTGCCTTCTCAACCATTCCTTGGATTCAAACTCCCATATCTCGCGAACGGATTGACCTAACCCAAAAATTCTTTTTGCATCTGAAAGAAGAAACTCGCCCGATTACAACGGTATGTGTATTTTTTCCCTAGGCCATTCTGGTTAAGCGTTTGGAGCAGCAGAATTGCGTAAAATTTGTTGTCTCCTTAACCATTTCTTAGATTCAATCTCCCATATCTCGCGAACGGATTGACCTAACCCAAAAATTCCTATTGCATCTGAAAGTAGAAACTCGCCCGATTACAACGGTATATGTATTTTTTCCCTAGGCCATTCTGATTAAGCGTTTGGAGCAGCAGCATTGCGAAAAATTGTTTGCCTTCTCAACCATTTCTTGGCTTCAAACTCCCATATCTCGCGGACGGATTGACCAAACCCAGAAGTTCCTGCTGCGTCTGAAAGTAGAAACTCACCCGATTACAACGATATGCGTATTTTTTCCCTAGGCCATTCTGGTTAAGCGTTTGGAGCAGCAGAATTGCGAAAAATGTTTTGCCTTCTCAACCATTTCTTGGCTTCAAACTCCCATATCTCGCGAACGGATTGACCTAACCCAAAAATTCCTATTGCATTGAAAGTAGAAACTCGCCCGATTACAGCGGTATGTGTATTTTTTCCCTAGGCAATTCTGGTTAAGCGTTTGGAGCAGCAGAATTGCGAAAAATTTTTTGCCTTCTCAACCATTTCTTGGCTTCAAACTCCCATATCTCGCGAACGGATTGACCTAACCCAAAAATTCCTGTTGGATCTGAAAGTAGAAACTCGCCCGATTACAACGGTATGTGTATTTTTTCCCTAGGCAATTCTGGTTAAGCGTTTGGAGCAGCAGAATTGCGAAAAATTTTTTGCCTTCTCAACCATTTTTTGGCTTCAAACTCCCATATCTCGCGAACGGATTGACCTAACCCAAAAATTCCTATTGCATCTGAAAGTAGAAGCTCGCCCGATTACAGCGGTATGTGTATTTTTTCCCTAGGGCATTCTGGTTAAGCGTTTGGAGCAGCAGAATTGCGAAAAATGTTTTACCTTCTCAACCATTTCTTGGCTTCAAACTCCCATATCTCGCGAACGGATTGACCTAACCCAAAAATTCCTATTGCATCTGAAAGTAGAAACTCGCCCGATTACAACGGTATGTGTATTTTCTCCCTAGGCCATTCTGGTTAAGCGTTTGGAGCAGCAGAATAGTGAAAAATTGTTTGCCGTCTCAACCACTTCTTGGCTTCAAACTCCCATACTATATCTCGCGAAAGGATCGACCTAACCCAAAAATTCCTGTTGCGTCTGAAAGTAGAAACTCGCCCGATTACAACGCTATTTGTATTTTTTCCCTAGGCCATTCTGGTTAAGCGTTTGGAGCAGCAGAAGTGCGAAAAATTTGTTGTCTCCACCACCATTTCTTAGCTTCAAACGCCCATATCTCGCGAACGGATTGACCAAACCCAGAAGTTCCTGCTGCGTCTGAAAGTAGAAACTCGCCCGATTACAACGATATGCGTATTTTCTCCCTAGGGCATTCTGGTTAAGCGTTTGGAGCAGCAGAATTGCGAAAAATGTTTTACCTTCTCAACCATTTCTTGGCTTCAAACTCCCATATCTCGCGAACGGATTGACCTAACCCAAAAATTCCTATTGCATCTGAAAGTAGAAACTCGCCCGATTACAGCGGTATGTGTATTTTTTCCCTAGGCAATTCTGGTTAAGCGTTTGGAGCAGCAGAATTGCGAAAAATTTTTTGCCTTCTCAACCATTCCTTGGATTCAAACTCCCGTATCTCGCGAACGGATTGACCTAACCCAAAAGTTCCTGTTGCGTCTGAAAGTAGAGACTCGCCCGATTACAACGGTATGTGTATTTTTTCCCTAGGCCATTCTAGTTAAGCGTTTGGAGCAGCAGTAGTGCGTACAATTTGTTGTCTTCTTTACCATTTCTTATCTTCAAACTCCCATATCTCGCGAACGGATTGACCTAACCCAAAAATTCCAGTTGCATCTGAAAGAAGAAACTCTCCCGATTACAGCGGTATGTGTATTTTTTCCCTAGGCCATTCTGGTTAAGCGTTTGAAGCAGCAGAATAGCGAACAATTTTTTGCCTTCTCAACCATTTCTTGGCTTCAAACTCCCATATCTCGCGAACGGATAGACCTAACCCAAAAATTCCTGTTGCGTGTGAAAGTAGAAACTCGCCCGATTACAACGGTATGTGTATTTTTTCCCTAGCCCATTCTGGTTAAGCGTTTGGAGCAGCAGAAGTGCGAAAAATTTGTTGTCTTTTTTACCATTTCTTATCTTCAAACTCCCATATCTCGCGAACGGATTGACCGAACCCAAAAATTCAAGTTGCATCTGAAAGAAGAAACTCTCCCGATTACAGCGGTATGTGTATTTTTTCCCTAGGGCATTCTGGTTAAGCGTGTGGAGCAGCAGAATTGCGAAAAATATTTTGCCTTCTCAACCATTTCTTGGCTTCAAACTCCCATATTTCGCTAACGGATTGACCTAACCCAAAAATTCCTGTTGCGTCTGACAGTAGAAACTCGCCCGATTACAACGGTATGTGTATTTTTTCCCTAGGCCATTCTGGTTAAGCGTTTGGAGCAGCAGAATTGCGAAAAATGTTTTGCCTTCTCAACCATTTCTTGGCTTCAAACTCCCATATCTCGCGAACGGATAGACCTAACCCAAAAATTCCTGTTGCGTGTGAAAGTAGAAACTCGCCCGATTACAACGGTATATGTATTTTTTCCCTAGGCCATTCTGATTAAGCGTTTGGAGCAGCAGCATTGCGAAAAATTTTTTGCCTTCTCAACCATTTCTTGGCTTCAAACTCCCATATCTCGCGAACGGATTGATCAAACCCAGAAGTTCCTGCTGCGTCTGAAAGTAGAAACTCACCCGATTACAACGATATGCGTATTTTTTCCCTAGGCCATTCTGGTTAAGCGTTTGGAGCAGCAGAATTGCGAAAAATGTTTTGCCTTCTCAACCATTTCTTGGCTTCAAACTCCCATATCTCGCGAACGGATTGACCTAACCCAAAAATTCCTATTGCATCTGAAAGTAGAAACTCGCCCGATTACAGCGGTATGTGTATTTTTTCCCTAGGCAATTCTGGTTAAGCGTTTGGAGCAGCAGAATTGCGAAAAATTTTTTGCCTTCTCAACCATTTCTTGGCTTCAAACTCCCATATCTCGCGAACGGATTGACCTAACCCAAAAATTCCTGTTGCATCTGAAAGTAGAAACTCGCCCGATTACAACGGTATGTGTATTTTTTCCCTAGGCAATTCTGGTTAAGCGTTTGGAGCAGCAGAATTGCGAAAAATTTTTTGCCTTCTCAACCATTTTTTGGCTTCAAACTCCCATATCTCGCGAACGGATTGACCTAACCCAAAAATTCCTATTGCATCTGAAAGTAGAAGCTCGCCCGATTACAGCGGTATGTGTATTTTTTCCCTAGGGCATTCTGGTTAAGCGTTTGGAGCAGCAGAATTGCGAAAAATGTTTTACCTTCTCAACCATTTCTTGGCTTCAAACTCCCATATCTCGCGAACGGATTGACCTAACCCAAAAATTCCTATTGCATCTGAAAGTAGAAACTCGCCCGATTACAACGGTATGTGTATTTTCTCCCTAGGCCATTCTGGTTAAGCGTTTGGAGCAGCAGAATAGTGAAAAATTGTTTGCCGTCTCAACCACTTCTTGGCTTCAAACTCCCATACTATATCTCGCGAAAGGATCGACCTAACCCAAAAATTCCTGTTGCGTCTGAAAGTAGAAACTCGCCCGATTACAACGCTATTTGTATTTTTTCCCTAGGCCATTCTGGTTAAGCGTTTGGAGCAGCAGAAGTGCGAAAAATTTGTTGTCTCCACCACCATTTCTTAGCTTCAAACGCCCATATCTCGCGAACGGATTGACCAAACCCAGAAGTTCCTGCTGCGTCTGAAAGTAGAAACTCGCCCGATTACAACGGTATGTGTATTTTTTCCCTAGGCAATTCTGGTTAAGCGTTTGGAGCAGCAGAATTGCGAAAAATTTTTTGCCTTCTCAACCATTTTTTGGCTTCAAACTCCCATATCTCGCGAACGGATTGACCTAACCCAAAAATTCCTATTGCATCTGAAAGTAGAAGCTCGCCCGATTACAGCGGTATGTGTATTTTTTCCCTAGGGCATTCTGGTTAAGCGTTTGGAGCAGCAGAATTGCGAAAAATGTTTTACCTTCTCAACCATTTCTTGGCTTCAAACTCCCATATCTCGCGAACGGATTGACCTAACCCAAAAATTCCTATTGCATCTGAAAGTAGAAACTCGCCCGATTACAACGGTATGTGTATTTTCTCCCTAGGCCATTCTGGTTAAGCGTTTGGAGCAGCAGAATAGTGAAAAATTGTTTGCCGTCTCAACCACTTCTTGGCTTCAAACTCCCATACTATATCTCGCGAAAGGATCGACCTAACCCAAAAATTCCTGTTGCGTCTGAAAGTAGAAACTCGCCCGATTACAACGCTATTTGTATTTTTTCCCTAGGCCATTCTGGTTAAGCGTTTGGAGCAGCAGAAGTGCGAAAAATTTGTTGTCTCCACCACCATTTCTTAGCTTCAAACGCCCATATCTCGCGAACGGATTGACCAAACCCAGAAGTTCCTGCTGCGTCTGAAAGTAGAAACTCGCCCGATTACAACGATATGCGTATTTTTTCCCTAGGGCATTCTGGTTAAGCGTTTGGAGCAGCAGAATTGCGAAAAATGTTTTACCTTCTCAACCATTTCTTGGCTTCAAACTCCCATATCTCGCGAACGGATTGACCTAACCCAAAAATTCCTATTGCATCTGAAAGTAGAAACTCGCCCGATTACAGCGGTATGTGTATTTTTTCCCTAGGCAATTCTGGTTAAGCGTTTGGAGCAGCAGAATTGCGAAAAATTTTTTGCCTTCTCAACCATTCCTTGGATTCAAACTCCCGTATCTCGCGAACGGATTGACCTAACCCAAAAGTTCCTGTTGCGTCTGAAAGTAGAGACTCGCCCGATTACAACGGTATGTGTATTTTTTCCCTAGGCCATTCTAGTTAAGCGTTTGGAGCAGCAGTAGTGCGTACAATTTGTTGTCTTCTTTACCATTTCTTATCTTCAAACTCCCATATCTCGCGAACGGATTGACCTAACCCAAAAATTCCAGTTGCATCTGAAAGAAGAAACTCTCCCGATTACAGCGGTATGTGTATTTTTTCCCTAGGCCATTCTGGTTAAGCGTTTGAAGCAGCAGAATAGCGAACAATTTTTTGCCTTCTCAACCATTTCTTGGCTTCAAACTCCCATATCTCGCGAACGGATAGACCTAACCCAAAAATTCCTGTTGCGTGTGAAAGTAGAAACTCGCCCGATTACAACGGTATGTGTATTTTTTCCCTAGCCCATTCTGGTTAAGCGTTTGGAGCAGCAGAAGTGCGAAAAATTTGTTGTCTTCTTTACCATTTCTTATCTTCAAACTCCCATATCTCGCGAACGGATTGACCGAACCCAAAAATTCCAGTTGCATCTGAAAGAAGAAACTCTCCCGATTACAGCGGTATGTGTATTTTTTCCCTAGGGCATTCTGGTTAAGCGTGTGGAGCAGCAGAATTGCGAAAAATATTTTGCCTTCTCAACCATTTCTTGGCTTCAAACTCCCATATTTCGCTAACGGATTGACCTAACCCAAAAATTCCTGTTGCGTCTGACAGTAGAAACTCGCCCGATTACAACGGTATGTGTATTTTTTCCCTAGGCCATTCTGGTTAAGCGTTTGGAGCAGCAGAATTGCGAAAAATGTTTTGCCTTCTCAACCATTTCTTGGCTTCAAACTCCCATATCTCGCGAACGGATAGACCTAACCCAAAAATTCCTGTTGCGTGTGAAAGTAGAAACTTGCCCGATTACAACGGTATATGTATTTTTTCCCTAGGCCATTCTGATTAAGCGTTTGGAGCAGCAGCATTGCGAAAAATTTTTTGCCTTCTCAACCATTTCTTGGCTTCAAACTCCCATATCTCGCGAACGGATTGATCAAACCCAGAAGTTCCTGCTGCGTCTGAAAGTAGAAACTCACCCGATTACAACGATATGCGTATTTTTTCCCTAGGCCATTCTGGTTAAGCGTTTGGAGCAGCAGAATTGCGAAAAATGTTTTGCCTTCTCAACCATTTCTTGGCTTCAAACTCCCATATCTCGCGAACGGATTGACCTAACCCAAAAATTCCTATTGCATCTGAAAGTAGAAACTCGCCCGATTACAGCGGTATGTGTATTTTTTCCCTAGGCAATTCTGGTTAAGCGTTTGGAGCAGCAGAATTGCGAAAAATTTTTTGCCTTCTCAACCATTTCTTGGCTTCAAACTCCCATATCTCGCGAACGGATTGACCTAACCCAAAAATTCCTGTTGCATCTGAAAGTAGAAACTCGCCCGATTACAACGGTATGTGTATTTTTTCCCTAGGCAATTCTGGTTAAGCGTTTGGAGCAGCAGAATTGCGAAAAATTTTTTGCCTTCTCAACCATTTTTTGGCTTCAAACTCCCATATCTCGCGAACGGATTGACCTAACCCAAAAATTCCTATTGCATCTGAAAGTAGAAGCTCGCCCGATTACAGCGGTATGTGTATTTTTTCCCTAGGGCATTCTGGTTAAGCGTTTGGAGCAGCAGAATTGCGAAAAATGTTTTACCTTCTCAACCATTTCTTGGCTTCAAACTCCCATATCTCGCGAACGGATTGACCTAACCCAAAAATTCCTATTGCATCTGAAAGTAGAAACTCGCCCGATTACAACGGTATGTGTATTTTCTCCCTAGGCCATTCTGGTTAAGCGTTTGGAGCAGCAGAATAGTGAAAAATTGTTTGCCGTCTCAACCACTTCTTGGCTTCAAACTCCCATACTATATCTCGCGAAAGGATCGACCTAACCCAAAAATTCCTGTTGCGTCTGAAAGTAGAAACTCGCCCGATTACAACGCTATTTGTATTTTTTCCCTAGGCCATTCTGGTTAAGCGTTTGGAGCAGCAGAAGTGCGAAAAATTTGTTGTCTCCACCACCATTTCTTAGCTTCAAACGCCCATATCTCGCGAACGGATTGACCAAACCCAGAAGTTCCTGCTGCGTCTGAAAGTAGAAACTCGCCCGATTACAACGATATGCGTATTTTTTCCCTAGGGCATTCTGGTTAAGCGTTTGGAGCAGCAGAATTGCGAAAAATGTTTTACCTTCTCAACCATTTCTTGGCTTCAAACTCCCATATCTCGCGAACGGATTGACCTAACCCAAAAATTCCTATTGCATCTGAAAGTAGAAACTGGCCCGATTACAGCGGTATGTGTATTTTTTCCCTAGGCAATTCTGGTTAAGCGTTTGGAGCAGCAGAATTGCGAAAAATTTTTTGCCTTCTCAACCATTCCTTGGATTCAAACTCCCGTATCTCGCGAACGGATTGACCTAACCCAAAAATTCCTGTTGCACCTGAAAGTAGAAACTCGCCGATTACAACGGTATGTGTATTTTTTCCCTAGGCCATTCTGGTTAAGCGTTTGGAGCAGCAGAATTGCGAAAAATTTTTTGCCTTCTCAACCATTTCTTGGCTTCAAACTCCCATATCTCGCGAACGGATTGACCTAACCCAAAAGTTCCTGTTGCGTCTGAAAGTAGAGACTCGCCCGATTACAACGGTATGTGTATTTTTTCCCTAGGCCATTCTAGTTAAGCGTTTGGAGCAGCAGTAGTGCGTACAATTTGTTGTCTTCTTTACCATTTCTTATCTTCAAACTCCCATATCTCGCGAACGGATTGACCTAACCCAAAAATTCCAGTTGCATCTGAAAGAAGAAACTCTCCCGATTACAGCGGTATGTGTATTTTTTCCCTAGGCCATTCTGGTTAAGCGTTTGAAGCAGCAGAATAGCGAACAATTTTTTGCCTTCTCAACCATTTCTTGGCTTCAAACTCCCATATCTCGCGAACGGATAGACCTAACCCAAAAATTCCTGTTGCGTGTGAAAGCAGAAACTCGCCCGATTACAACGGTATGTGTATTTTTTCCCTAGCCCATTCTGGTTAAGCGTTTGGAGCAGCAGAAGTGCGAAAAATTTGTTGTCTTCTTTACCATTTCTTATCTTCAAACTCCCATATCTCGCGAACGGATTGACCTAACCCAAAAATTCCGATTGCATCTGAAAGTAGAAACTCGCCCGATTACAACAGTATGTGTATTTTCTCCCTAGGCCATTCTGGTTAAGCGTTTGGAGCAGCAGAATAGTGAAAAATTGTTTGCCGTCTCAACCACTTCTTGGCTTCAAACTCCCATACTATATCCCGCGAAAGGATCGACCTAACCCAAAAATTCCTGTTGCGTCTGAAAGTAGAAACTCGCCCGATTACAACGCTATTTGCATTTTTTCCCTAGGCCATTCTGGTTAAGCGTTTGGAGCAGCAGAAGTGCGAAAAATTTGTTGTCTCCACCACCATTTCTTAGCTTCAAACGCCCATATCTCGCGAACGGATTGACCAAACCCAGAAGTTCCTGCTGCGTCTGAAAGTAGAAACTCGCCCGATTACAACGATATGCGTATTTTTTCCCTAGGGCATTCTGGTTAAGCGTTTGGAGCAGCAGAATTGCGAAAAATGTTTTACCTTCTCAACCATTTCTTGGCTTCAAACTCCCATATCTCGCGAACGGATTGACCTAACCCAAAAATTCCTATTGCATCTGAAAGTAGAAACTCGCCCGATTACAGCGGTATGTGTATTTTTTCCCTAGGCAATTCTGGTTAAGCGTTTGGAGCAGCAGAATTGCGAAAAATTTTTTGCCTTCTCAACCATTCCTTGGATTCAAACTCCCGTATCTCGCGAACGGATTGACCTAACCCAAAAATTCCTGTTGCACCTGAAAGTAGAAACTCGCCGATTACAACGGTATGTGTATTTTTTCCCTAGGCCATTCTGGTTAAGCGTTTGGAGCAGCAGAATTGCGAAAAATTTTTTGCCTTCTCAACCATTTCTTGGCTTCAAACTCCCATATCTCGCGAACGGATTGACCTAACCCAAAAGTTCCTGTTGCGTCTGAAAGTAGAGACTCGCCCGATTACAACGGTATGTGTATTTTTTCCCTAGGCCATTCTAGTTAAGCGTTTGGAGCAGCAGAATTGCGAAAAATTTTTTGCCTTCTCAACCATTTCTTGGCTTCAAACTCCCGTATCTCGCGAACGGATTGACCTAACCCAAAAATTCCTGTTGCACCTGAAAGTAGAAACTCGCCGATTACAACGGTATGTGTATTTTTTCCCTAGGCCATTCTGGTTAAGCGTTTGAAGCAGCAGAATAGCGAACAATTTTTTGCCTTCTCAACCATTTCTTGGCTTCAAACTCCCATATCTCGCGAACGGATAGACCTAACCCAAAAATTCCTGTTGCGTGTGAAAGTAGAAACTCGCCCGATTACAACGGTATGTGTATTTTTTCCCTAGGCCATTCTGGTTAAGCGTTTGGAGCAGCAGAATTGCGAAAAATGTTTTGCCTTCTCAACCATTTCTTGGGTTCAAACTCCCATATCTCGCGAACGGATTGACCTAACCCAAAAATTCCTATTGCATCTGAAAGTAGAAACTCGCCCGATTACAGCGGTATGTGTATTTTTTCCCTAGGCAATTCTGGTTAAGCGTGTGGAGCAGCAGAATTGCGAAAAATTTTTTGCCTTCTCAACCATTTCTTGGCTTCAAACTCCCATATTTCGCGAACGGATTGACCTAACCCAAAAATTCCTGTTGCGTCTGAAAGTAGAAACTCGCCCGATTACAACGGTATGTTTATTTTTTCCCTAGGCCATTCTGGTTAAACGTTTGGAGCAGCAGTAGTGCGAAAAATTTGTTGTCTTCTTTACCATTTCTTAGCTTCAAAGTCCCATATCTCGCGAACGGATTGACCAAACACAAAAATTCCTGCTGCGTCTGAAAGTAGAAACTCGCCCGATTACAAGGATATGCGTATGTTTTCCCTAGGCCATTCTGGTTAAGCGTTTGGAGCAGCAGAATTGCGAAAAATGTTTTGCCTTCTCAACCATTTCTTGGCTTCAAACTCCCATATCTCGCGAACGGATTGACCAAACCCAGAAGCTCCTGCTGCGTCTGAAAGTAGAAACTCACCCGATTACAACGATATGCGTATTTTTTCCCTAGGCCATTCTGGTAAAGCGTTTGGAGCAGCAGAATTGCGAAAAATGTTTTGCCTTCTCAACCATTTCTTGGCTTCAAACTCCCATATCTCGCGAACGGACTGACCAATCCCAAAAATTCCTATTGCATCTGAAAGTAGAAACTCGCCCGATTACAGCGGTATGTGTATTTTTTCCCTAGGAAATTCTGGTTAAGCGTTTGGAGCAGCAGAATTGCGAAAAATTTGTTGCCTTCTCAACCATTTCTTGGCTTCAAACTCCCATATCTCGCGAACGGATTGACCTAACCCAAAAATTCCTGTTGCATCTGAAAGTAGAAACTCGCCCGATTTCAGCGGTATGTGTATTCTTTCCCTAGGCCATTCTGGTTAAGCGTTTGAAGCAGCAGAATAGCGAACAATTTTTGCCTTCTCAACCATTTCTTGGCTTCAAACTCCCATATCTCGCGAACGGATTGACCTAACCCAAAAATTCCTGTTGCATCTGAAAGTGGAAGCTCGTCCGATTACAACGGTATGTGTATTTTTTCCCTAGGCCATTCTGGTTAAGCGTGTGGAGCAGCAGAATTGCGAAAAATATTTTGCCTTCTCAACCATTTGTTGGCTTCAAACTCCCATATTTCGCTAACGGATTGACCTAACCCAAAAATTCCTGTTGCGTCTGAAAGTAGAAACTCGCCCGATTACAACGGTATGTGTATTTTTTCCCTAGGCCATTCTGGTTAAGCGTTTGGAGCAGCAGAATTGCGAAAAATGTTTTGCCTTCTCAACCATTTCTTGGGTTCAAACTCCCATATCTCGCGAACGGATTGACCTAACCCAAAAATTCCTATTGCATCTGAAAGTAGAAACTCGCCCGATTACAGCGGTATGTGTATTTTTTCCCTAGGCAATTCTGGTTAAGCGTTTGGAGCAGCAGAATTGCGAAAAATTTTTTGCCTTCTCAACCATTTCTTGGCTTCAAACTCCCATATCTCGCGAACGGACTGACCAAACCCAAAAATTCCTATTGCATCTGAAAGTAGAAACTCGCCCGATTACAGCGGTATGTGTATTTTTTCCCTAGGCAATTCTGGTTAAGCGTTTGGAGCAGCAGAATTGCGAAAAATTTTTTGCCTTCTCAACCATTTCTTGGCTTCAAACTCCCATATCTCGCGAACGGACTGACCAAACCCAAAAATTCCTATTGCATCTGAAAGTAGAAACTCACCCGATTACAGCGGTATGTGTATTTTTTCCCTAGGCAATTCTGGTTAAGCGTTTGGAGCAGCAGAATTGCGAAAAATTTTTTGCCTTCTCAACCATTTCTTGGCTTCAAACTCCCATATCTCGCGAACGGATTGACCAAACACAAAAATTCCTGCTGCGTCTGAAAGTAGAAACTCGCCCGATTACAAAGGTACGTGTATTTTTCCCTTAGGCCATTCTGGTTAAGCGATTGGAGCAGCTGAAGTGCGAAAAATTTATTGTCTTGTCAACCATTTCTTAGCTTGAAAGTCCCATATCTCGCGAACGGATTGACCTAACCCAAAAATTCCTGTTGCGTCTGAAAGTAGAAACTCGCCCGATTACAACGGTATGTGTATTTTTTCCCTAGGCCATTCTGATTAAGCGTTTGGAGCAGCAGAAGTGCGAAAAATTTGTTGTCTTCATAACCATTTCTTAGCTTCAAACTCCCATATCTCGCGAACGGATTGACCTAACCCAAAAATTCCTATTGCATCTGAAAGTAGAAACTCGCCCGATTACAACGGTACGTGTATTTTTCCCTTAGGCCATTCTGGTTAAGCGATTGGAGCAGCAGAAGTGCGAAAAATTTATTGTCTTGTCAACCATTTCTTACCTTGAAAGTCCCATATCTCGCGAACGGATTGACCTTACCCAAAAATTCCTATTGCATCTGAAAGTAGAAACTCGCCCGATTACAGCGGTATGTGTATTTTTTCCCTAGGCCATTCGGGTTAAGCGTTTGCAGCAGCAGACGTGCGAAAAATTTGTTGTCTTCTTAACCATTTCTTAGCTTCAAACTCCCATATCTCGCGAACGGATTGACCTAACCCAAAAATTCCTATTGCATCTGAAAGTAGAAACTCGCCCGATTACAACGGTATGTGTATTTTTTCCCTATGCCATTCTGGTTAAGCGTTTGGAGCAGCAGAATTGCGAAAAATTTTTTGCCTTCTCAACCATTTCTTGGCCTCAAACTCCCATATCTCGCGAACGGATTGACCTAACCCAAAAATTCCTGTTGCGTCTGAAAGTAGAAACTCGCCCGATTACAACGGTATGTGTATTTTTTCCCTAGGCCATTCTGGTTAAGCGTTTGGAGCAGCAGAATAGCGAAAAATTGTTTGCCTTCTCAACCATTTCTTGGCTTCAAACTCCCATTTCTCGCGAACGGATTGACCTAACCCAAAAATTCCTGTTGGGTCTGAAAGTAGAAACTCGCCCGATTACATCGGTATGTGTATTTCTTCCCTAGGCCATTCTGGTTAAGCGTTTGGAGCAGCAGAATTGCGAAAAATTTTTTGCCTTCTCAACCATTTCTTGGCTTCAAACTCCCATATCTCGCGAACGGATTGATCAAACCCAGAAGTTCCTGCTGCGTCTGAAAGTAGAAACTCACCCGATTACAACGATATGCGTATTTTTTCCCTAGGCCATTCTGGTTAAGCGTTTGGAGCAGCAGAATTGCGAAAAATGTTTTGCCTTCTCAACAATTTCTTGGCTTCAAACTCCCATATCTCGCGAACGGATTGACCTAACCCAAAAATTCCTGTTGCATCTGAAAGTAGAAACTCGTCCGATTACAACGGTATGTGTATTTTTTCCCTTAGGCCATTCTGGTTAAGCGTGTGGAGCAGCAGAATTGCGAAAAATTTTTTGCCTTCTCAACCATTTCTTAGTTTCAAACTTCCATATCTCGCGAACGGATTGACCTAACCCAAAAATTCCTGTTGCATCTGAAAGTAGAAACTCGCCCGATTACAACGGTATGTGTATTTTTTCCCTAGGCCATTCTGGTTAAGCGTTTGGAGCAGCAGAAGTGTGAAAAATTTGTTGTCTTCTCAACCATTTCTTAGCTTCAAACTTCCATATCTCGCGAACGGATTGACCTAACCCAAAAATTCCTGTTGCGTCTGAAAGTAGAAACTCGCCCGATTACAACGGTATGTGTATTTTTTCCCTAGGCCATTCTGATTAAGCGTTTGGAGCAGCAGAAGTGCGAAAAATTTGTTGTCTTCTCAACCATTTCTTAGCTCCAAACTCCCATATCTCGCGAACGGATTGACCTAACCCAAAAATTCCTGTTGCATCTGAAAGTAGAAACTCGCCCGATTACAACGGTATGTGTATTTTTTCCCTAGGCCATTCTGGTTAAGCGTTTGGAGTAGCAGAAGTGCGAAAAATTTATTGTCTTGTCAACCATTTCTTACCTTGAAAGTCCCATATCTGGCGAACGGATTGACCTTACCCAAAAATTCCTATTGCATCTGAAAGTAGAAACTCGCCCGATTACAGCGGTATGTGTATTTCTTCCCTAGGCCATTCGGGTTAAGCGTTTGCAGCAGCAGAAGTGCGAAAAATTTGTTGTCTTCTTAACCATTTCTTAGCTTCAAACTCCCATATCTCGCGAACGGATTGACCTAACCCAAAAATTCCTATTGCATCTGAAAGTAGAAACTCGCCCGATTACAACGGTATGTGTATTTTTTCCCTATGCCATTCTGGTTAAGCGTTTGGAGCAGCAGAATTGCGAAAAATTTTTTGCCTTCTCAACCATTTCTTGTCTTCAAACTCCCATATCTCGCGAACGGATTGACCTAACCCAAATATTCCTGTTGCGTCTGAAAGTAGAAACTCGCCCGATTACAAAGGTATGTGTATTTTTTCCCTAGGCCATTCTGGTTAAGCGTTTGGAGCAGCAGAATAGCGAAAAATTGTTTGCCTTCTCAACCATTTCTTGGCTTCAAACTCCCATTTCTCGCGAACGGATTGACCTAACCCAAAAATTCCTGTTGGGTCTGAAAGTAGAAACTCGCCCGATTACAACGGTATGTGTATTTCTTCCCTAGGCCATTCTGGTTAAGCGTTTGGAGCAGCAGAATTGCGAAAAATTTTTTGCCTTCTGAACCATTTCTTGGCTTCAAACTCCCATATCTCGCGAACGGATTGATCAAACCCAGAAGTTCCTGCTGCGTCTGAAAGTAGAAGCTCACCCGATTACAACGATATGCGTATTTTTTCCCTAGGCCATTCTGGTTAAGCGTTTGGAGCAGCAGAATTGCGAAAAATTTTTTGCCTTCTCAACCATTTCTTGTCTTCAAACTCCCATATCTCGCGAACGGATTGACCTAACCCAAAAATTCCTGTTGCGTCTGAAAGTAGAAACTCGCCCGATTACAACGGTATGTGTATTTTTTCCCTAGGCCATTCTGGTTAAGCGTTTGGAGCAGCAGTAGTGCGAAAAATTTGTTGTCTTCTTTACCATTTCTTAGCTTCAAACTCCCATATCTCGCGAACGGATTGACCTAACCCAAAAATTCCTGTTGCGTCTGAAAGTAGAAACTCGCCCGATTACAACGGTATGTGTATTTTTTCCCTAGGCCATTCTGGTTAAGCGTTAGGAGCAGCAGGAGTGCGAAAAATTTGTTGTCTTCTCAACCATTTCTTCGCTTCAAACTCCCATATCTCACGAACGGATTGACCAAACCCAGAAGTTCCTGCTGCGTCTGAAAGTAGAAACTCGCCCGATTACAATGATATGCGTATTTTTTCTCTAGGCCATTCTGGTTAAGCGTTTGGAGCAGCAGAAGTGCGAAAAATTTGTTGTCTTCTCAATCATTTCTTAGCTTCAAACTCCCATATCTCGCGAACGGATTGACCAAACCCAGAAGTTCCTGCTTGGTCTGAAAGTAGAAACTCGCCGGATTACAACGATATGTGTATTTTTTCCCTTAGGCCATTCTGGTTAAGCGTGTGGAGCAGCAGAATTGCGAAAAATTTTTTGCCTTCTCAACCATTTCTTGTCTTCAAACTCCCATATCTCGCGAACGGATTGACCTAACCCAAAAATTCCTGTTGCGTCTGAGAGTAGAAACTCGCCCGATTACAACGGTATGTGTATTTTTTCCCTAGGCCATTCTGGTTAAGCGTTTGGAGCAGCAGTAGTGCGAAAAATTTGTTGTCTTCTTTACCATTTCTTAGCTTCAAACTCCCATATCTCGCGAACGGATTGACCTAACCCAAAAATTCTTGTTGCATCTGAAAGAAGAAACTCGCCCGATTACAACGGTATGTGTATTTTTTCCCTAGGCTATTCTGGTTAAGCGTTTGGAGCAGCAGAATAGCGAAAAATTGTTTGCCTTCTCAACCATTTCTTGGCTTCAAACTCCCATATCTCGCGAACGGATTGACATAACCCAAAAATTCCTGTTGCATCTGAAAGTAGAAACTCGCCCGATTACAACGGTATGTGTATTTTTTCCTTAGGCCATTCTGGTTAAGCGTTTGGAGCAGCAGTAGTGCGAAAAATTTGTTGTCTTCTTTACCATTTCTTAGCTTCAAACTCCCATATCTCGCGAACGGATTGACCTAACCCAAAAATTCTTGTTGCATCTGAAAGAAGAAACTCGCCCGATTACAACGGTATGTGTATTTTTTCCCTAGGCCATTCTGGTTAAGCGTTAGGAGCACCAGGAGTGCGAAAAATTTGTTGTCTTCTCAACCATTTCTTCGCTTCAAACTCCCATATCTCGCGAACGGATTGACCAAACCCAGAAGTTCCTGCTGCGTCTGAAAGTAGAAACTCGCCCGATTACAATGATATGTGTATTTTTTCCATTAGGCCATTCTGGTTAAGCGTGTGGAGCAGCAGAATTGCGAAAAATTTTTTGCCTTCTCAACCATTTCTTGTCTTCAAACTCCCATATCTCGCGAACGGATTGACCTAACCCAAAAATTCCTGTTGCGTCTGAAAGTAGCAACTCGCCCGATTACAACGGTATGTGTATTTTTTCCCTAGGCCATTCTGGTTAAGCGTTTGGAGCAGCAGTAGTGCGAAAAATTTGTTGTCTTCTTTACCATTTCTTAGCTTCAAACTCCCATATCTCGCGAACGGATTGACCTAACCCAAAAATTCTTGTTGCATCTGAAAGAAGAAACTCGCCCGATTACAACGGTATGTGTATTTTTTCCCTAGGCCATTCTGGTTAAGCGTTTGGAGCAGCAGAATTGCGAAAAATGTTTTGCCTTCTCAACCATTTCTTGGCTTCAAACTCCCATATCTCGCGAACGGATTGACCAAACCCAGAAGCTCCTGCTGCGTCTGAAAGTAGAAACTCACCCGATTACAACGATATGCGTATTTTTTCCCTAGGCCATTCTGGTAAAGCGTTTGGAGCAGCAGAATTGCGAAAAATGTTTTGCCTTCTCAACAATTTCTTGGCTTCAAACTCCCATATCTCGCGAACGGACTGACCAAACCCAAAAATTCCTATTGCATCTGAAAGTAGAAACTCGCCCGATTACAGCGGTATGTGTATTTTTTCCCTAGGCAATTCTGGTTAAGCGTTTGGAGCAGCAGAATTGCGAAAAATTTTTTGCCTTCTCAACCATTTCTTGGCTTCAAACTCCCATATCTCGCGAACGGATTGACCAAACACAAAAATTCCTGCTGCGTCTGAAAGTAGAAACTCGCCCGATTACAAAGGTACGTGTATTTTTCCCTTAGGCCATTCTGGTTAAGCGATTGGAGCAGCTGAAGTGCGAAAAATTTATTGTCTTGTCAACCATTTCTTAGCTTGAAAGTCCCATATCTCGCGAACGGATTGACCTAACCCAAAAATTCCTGTTGCGTCTGAAAGTAGAAACTCGCCCGATTACAACGGTATGTGTATTTTTTCCCTAGGCCATTCTGATTAAGCGTTTGGAGCAGCAGAATTGCGAAAAATTTGTTGTCTTCATAACCATTTCTTAGCTTCAAACTCCCATATCTCGCGAACGGATTGACCTAACCCAAAAATTCCTATTGCATCTGAAAGTAGAAACTCGCCCGATTACAACGGTACGTGTATTTTTCCCTTAGGCCATTCTGGTTAAGCGATTGGAGCAGCAGAAGTGCGAAAAATTTATTGTCTTGTCAACCATTTCTTACCTTGAAAGTCCCATATCTCGCGAACGGATTGACCTAACCCAAAAATTCCTGTTGCGTCTGAAAGTAGAAACTCGCCCGATTACAACGGTATGTGTATTTTTTCCCTAGGCCATTCTGGTTAAGCGTTTGGAGCAGCAGAATAGCGAAAAATTGTTTGCCTTCTCAACCATTTCTTGGCTTCAAACTCCCATTTCTCGCGAACGGATTGACCTAACCCAAAAATTCCTGTTGGGTCTGAAAGTAGAAACTCGCCCGATTACAACGGTATGTGTATTTCTTCCCTAGGCCATTCTGGTTAAGCGTTTGGAGCAGCAGAATTGCGAAAAATTTTTTGCCTTCTCAACCATTTCTTGGCTTCAAACTCCCATATCTCGCGAACGGATTGATCAAACCCAGAAGTTCCTGCTGCGTCTGAAAGTAGAAACTCACCCGATTACAACGATATGCGTATTTTTTCCCTAGGCCATTCTGGTTAAGCGTTTGGAGCAGCAGTAGTGCGAAAAATTTGTTGTCTTCTTTACCATTTCTTAGCTTCAAACTCCCATATCTCGCGAACGGATTGACCTAACCCAAAAATTCCTGTTGCGTCTGAAAGTAGAAACTCGCCCGATTACAACGGTATGTGTATTTTTTCCCTAGGCCATTCTGGTTAAGCGTTAGGAGCAGCAGGAGTGCGAAAAATTTGTTGTCTTCTCAACCATTTCTTCGCTTCAAACTCCCATATCTCACGAACGGATTGACCAAACCCAGAAGTTCCTGCTGCGTCTGAAAGTAGAAACTCGCCCGATTACAATGATATGCGTATTTTTTCCCTAGGCCATTCTGGTTAAGCGTTTGGAGCAGCAGAAGTGCGAAAAATTTGTTGTCTTCTCAATCATTTCTTAGCTTCAAACTCCCATATCTCGCGAACGGATTGACCAAACCCAGAAGTTCCTGCTTGGTCTGAAAGTAGAAACTCGCCCGATTACAACGATATGTGTATTTTTTCCCTTAGGCCATTCTGGTTAAGCGTGTGGAGCAGCAGAATTGCGAAAAATTTTTTGCCTTCTCAACCATTTCTTGTCTTCAAACTCCCATATCTCGCGAACGGATTGACCTAACCCAAAAATTCCTGTTGCGTCTGAGAGTAGAAACTCGCCCGATTACAACGGTATGTGTATTTTTTCCCTAGGCCATTCTGGTTAAGCGTTTGGAGCAGCAGTAGTGCGAAAAATTTGTTGTCTTCTTTACCATTTCTTAGCTTCAAACTCCCATATCTCGCGAACGGATTGACCTAACCCAAAAATTCTTGTTGCATCTGAAAGAAGAAACTCGCCCGATTACAACGGTATGTGTATTTTTTCCCTAGGCCATTCTGGTTAAGCGTTTGGAGCAGCAGAATAGCGAAAAATTGTTTGCCTTCTCAACCATTTCTTGGCTTCAAACTCCCATATCTCGCGAACGGATTGACCTAACCCAAAAATTCCTGTTGCATCTGAAAGTAGAAACTCGCCCGATTACAACGGTATGTGTATTTTTTCCTTAGGCCATTCTGGTTAAGCGTTTGGAGCAGCAGTAGTGCGAAAAATTTGTTGTCTTCTTTACCATTTCTTAGCTTCAAACTCCCATATCTCGCGAACGGATTGACCTAACCCAAAAATTCTTGTTGCATCTGAAAGAAGAAACTCGCCCGATTACAACGGTATGTGTATTTTTTCCCTAGGCCATTCTGGTTAAGCGTTAGGAGCAGCAGGAGTGCGAAAAATTTGTTGTCTTCTCAACCATTTCTTCGCTTCAAACTCCCATATCTCGCGAACGGATTGACCAAACCCAGAAGTTCCTGCTGCGTCTGAAAGTAGAAACTCGCCCGATTACAATGATATGCGTATTTTTTCCCTAGGCCATTCTGGTTAAGCGTTTGGAGCAGCAGAAGTGCGAAAAATTTGTTGTCTTCTCAATCATTTCTTAGTTTCAAACTCCCATATCTCGCGAACGGATTGACCAAACCCAGAAGTTCCTGCTTGGTCTGAAAGTAGAAACTCGCCCGATTACAACGATATGTGTATTTTTTCCATTAGGCCATTCTGGTTAAGCGTGTGGAGCAGCAGAATTGCGAAAAATTTTTTGCCTTCTCAACCATTTCTTGTCTTCAAACTCCCATATCTCGCGAACGGATTGACCTAACCCAAAAATTCCTGTTGCGTCTGAAAGTAGCAACTCGCCCGATTACAACGGTATGTGTATTTTTTCCCTAGGCCATTCTGGTTAAGCGTTTGGAGCAGCAGTAGTGCGAAAAATTTGTTGTCTTCTTTACCATTTCTTAGCTTCAAACTCCCATATCTCGCGAACGGATTGACCTAACCCAAAAATTCTTGTTGCATCTGAAAGAAGAAACTCGCCCGATTACAACGGTATGTGTATTTTTTCCCTAGGCCATTCTGGTTAAGCGTTTGGAGCAGCAGAATTGCGAAAAATGTTTTGCCTTCTCAACCATTTCTTGGCTTCAAACTCCCATATCTCGCGAACGGATTGACCAAACCCAGAAGCTCCTGCTGCGTCTGAAAGTAGAAACTCACCCGATTACAACGATATGCGTATTTTTTCCCTAGGCCATTCTGGTAAAGCGTTTGGAGCAGCAGAATTGCGAAAAATGTTTTGCCTTCTCAACAATTTCTTGGCTTCAAACTCCCATATCTCGCGAACGGACTGACCAAACCCAAAAATTCCTATTGCATCTGAAAGTAGAAACTCGCCCGATTACAGCGGTATGTGTATTTTTTCCCTAGGCAATTCTGGTTAAGCGTTTGGAGCAGCAGAATTGCGAAAAATTTTTTGCCTTCTCAACCATTTCTTGGCTTCAAACTCCCATATCTCGCGAACGGATTGACCAAACACAAAAATTCCTGCTGCGTCTGAAAGTAGAAACTCGCCCGATTACAAAGGTACGTGTATTTTTCCCTTAGGCCATTCTGGTTAAGCGATTGGAGCAGCTGAAGTGCGAAAAATTTATTGTCTTGTCAACCATTTCTTAGCTTGAAAGTCCCATATCTCGCGAACGGATTGACCTAACCCAAAAATTCCTGTTGCGTCTGAAAGTAGAAACTCGCCCGATTACAACGGTATGTGTATTTTTTCCCTAGGCCATTCTGATTAAGCGTTTGGAGCAGCAGAATTGCGAAAAATTTGTTGTCTTCATAACCATTTCTTAGCTTCAAACTCCCATATCTCGCGAACGGATTGACCTAACCCAAAAATTCCTATTGCATCTGAAAGTAGAAACTCGCCCGATTACAACGGTACGTGTATTTTTCCCTTAGGCCATTCTGGTTAAGCGATTGGAGCAGCAGAAGTGCGAAAAATTTATTGTCTTGTCAACCATTTCTTACCTTGAAAGTCCCATATCTCGCGAACGGATTGACCTAACCCAAAAATTCCTGTTGCGTCTGAAAGTAGAAACTCGCCCGATTACAACGGTATGTGTATTTTTTCCCTAGGCCATTCTGGTTAAGCGTTTGGAGCAGCAGAATAGCGAAAAATTGTTTGCCTTCTCAACCATTTCTTGGCTTCAAACTCCCATTTCTCGCGAACGGATTGACCTAACCCAAAAATTCCTGTTGGGTCTGAAAGTAGAAACTCGCCCGATTACAACGGTATGTGTATTTCTTCCCTAGGCCATTCTGGTTAAGCGTTTGGAGCAGCAGAATTGCGAAAAATTTTTTGCCTTCTCAACCATTTCTTGGCTTCAAACTCCCATATCTCGCGAACGGATTGATCAAACCCAGAAGTTCCTGCTGCGTCTGAAAGTAGAAACTCACCCGATTACAACGATATGCGTATTTTTTCCCTAGGCCATTCTGGTTAAGCGTTTGGAGCAGCAGAATTGCGAAAAATGTTTTGCCTTCTCAACAATTTCTTGGCTTCAAACTCCCATATCTCGCGAACGGATTGACCTAACCCAAAAATTCCTGTTGCATCTGAAAGTAGAAACTCGTCCGATTACAACGGTATGTGTATTTTTTCCCTTAGGCCATTCTGGTTAAGCGTGTGGAGCAGCAGAATTGCGAAAAATTTTTTGCCTTCTCAACCATTTCTTAGCTTCAAACTTCCATATCTCGCGAACGGATTGACCTAACCCAAAAATTCCTGTTGCATCTGAAAGTAGAAACTCGCCCGATTACAACGGTATGTGTATTTTTTCCCTAGGCCATTCTGGTTAAGCGTTTGGAGCAGCAGAAGTGTGAAAAATTTGTTGTCTTCTCAACCATTTCTTAGCTTCAAACTTCCATATCTCGCGAACGGATTGACCTAACCCAAAAATTCCTGTTGCGTCTGAAAGTAGAAACTCGCCCGATTACAACGGTATGTGTATTTTTTCCCTAGGCCATTCTGATTAAGCGTTTGGAGCAGCAGAAGTGCGAAAAATTTGTTGTCTTCTCAACCATTTCTTAGCTCCAAACTCCCATATCTCGCGAACGTATTGACCTAACCCAAAAATTCCTGTTGCATCTGAAAGTAGAAACTCGCCCGATTACAACGGTATGTGTATTTTTTCCCTAGGCCATTCTGGTTAAGCGTTTGGAGCAGCAGAAGTGCGAAAAATTTATTGTCTTGTCAACCATTTCTTACCTTGAAAGTCCCATATCTCGCGAACGGATTGACCTTACCCAAAAATTCCTATTGCATCTGAAAGTAGAAACTCGCCCGATTACAGCGGTATGTGTATTTCTTCCCTAGGCCATTCGGGTTAAGCGTTTGCAGCAGCAGAAGTGCGAAAAATTTGTTGTCTTCTTAACCATTTCTTAGCTTCAAACTCCCATATCTCGCGAACGGATTGACCTAACCCAAAAATTCCTATTGCATCTGAAAGTAGAAACTCGCCCGATTACAACGGTATGTGTATTTTTTCCCTATGCCATTCTGGTTAAGCGTTTGGAGCAGCAGAATTGCGAAAAATTTTTTGCCTTCTCAACCATTTCTTGGCCTCAAACTCCCATATCTCGCGAACGGATTGATCTAACCCAAAAATTCCTGTTGCGTCTGAAAGTAGAAACTCGCCCGATTACAAAGGTATGTGTATTTTTTCCCTAGGCCATTCTGGTTAAGCGTTTGGAGCAGCAGAATAGCGAAAAATTGTTTGCCTTCTCAACCATTTCTTGGCTTCAAACTCCCATTTCTCGCGAACGGATTGACCTAACCCAAAAATTCCTGTTGGGTCTGAAAGTAGAAACTCGCCCGATTACAACGGTATGTGTATTTCTTCCCTAGGCCATTCTGGTTAAGCGTTTGGAGCAGCAGAATTGCGAAAAATTTTTTGCCTTCTGAACCATTTCTTGGCTTCAAACTCCCATATCTCGCGAACGGATTGATCAAACCCAGAAGTTCCTGCTGCGTCTGAAAGTAGAAGCTCACCCGATTACAACGATATGCGTATTTTTTCCCTAGGCCATTCTGGTTAAGCGTTTGGAGCAGCAGAATTGCGAAAAATTTTTTGCCTTCTCAACCATTTCTTGTCTTCAAACTCCCATATCTCGCGAACGGATTGACCCAACCCAAAAATTCCTGTTGCGTCTGAAAGTAGAAACTCGCCCGATTACAACGGTATGTGTATTTTTTCCCTAGGCCATTCTGGTTAAGCGTTTGGAGCAGCAGTAGTGCGAAAAATTTGTTGTCTTCTTTACCATTTCTTAGCTTCAAACTCCCATATCTCGCGAACGGATTGACCTAACCCAAAAATTCCTGTTGCGTCTGAAAGTAGAAACTCGCCCGATTACAACGGTATGTGTATTTTTTCCCTAGGCCATTCTGGTTAAGCGTTAGGAGCAGCAGGAGTGCGAAAAATTTGTTGTCTTCTCAACCATTTCTTCGCTTCAAACTCCCATATCTCACGAACGGATTGACCAAACCCAGAAGTTCCTGCTGCGTCTGAAAGTAGAAACTCGCCCGATTACAATGATATGCGTATTTTTTCCCTAGGCCATTCTGGTTAAGCGTTTGGAGCAGCAGAAGTGCGAAAAATTTGTTGTCTTCTCAATCATTTCTTAGCTTCAAACTCCCATATCTCGCGAACGGATTGACCAAACCCAGAAGTTCCTGCTTGGTCTGAAAGTAGAAACTCGCCCGATTACAACGATATGTGTATTTTTTCCCTTAGGCCATTCTGGTTAAGCGTGTGGAGCAGCAGAATTGCGAAAAATTTTTTGCCTTCTCAACCATTTCTTGTCTTCAAACTCCCATATCTCGCGAACGGATTGACCTAACCCAAAAATTCCTGTTGCGTCTGAAAGTAGAAACTCGCCCGATTACAACCGTATGTGTATTTTTTCCCTAGGCCATTCTGGTTAAGCGTTTGGAGCAGCAGAAGTGCGAAAAATTTGTTGTCTTCTCAACCATTTCTTAGCTCCAAACTCCCATATCTCGCGAACGTATTGACCTAACCCAAAAATTCCTGTTGCATCTGAAAGTAGAAACTCGCCCGATTACAACGGTATGTGTATTTTTTCCCTAGGCCATTCTGGTTAAGCGTTTGGAGCAGCAGAAGTGCGAAAAATTTATTGTCTTGTCAACCATTTCTTACCTTGAAAGTCCCATATCTCGCGAACGGATTGACCTTACCCAAAAATTCCTATTGCATCTGAAAGTAGAAACTCGCCCGATTACAGCGGTATGTGTATTTCTTCCCTAGGCCATTCGGGTTAAGCGTTTGCAGCAGCAGAAGTGCGAAAAATTTGTTGTCTTCTTAACCATTTCTTAGCTTCAAACTCCCATATCTCGCGAACGGATTGACCTAACCCAAAAATTCCTATTGCATCTGAAAGTAGAAACTCGCCCGATTATAACGGTATGTGTATTTTTTCCCTATGCCATTCTGGTTAAGCGTTTGGAGCAGCAGAATTGCGAAAAATTTTTTGCCTTCTCAACCATTTCTTGGCCTCAAACTCCCATATCTCGCGAACGGATTGATCTAACCCAAAAATTCCTGTTGCGTCTGAAAGTAGAAACTCGCCCGATTACAAAGGTATGTGTATTTTTTCCCTAGGCCATTCTGGTTAAGCGTTTGGAGCAGCAGAATAGCGAAAAATTGTTTGCCTTCTCAACCATTTCTTGGCTTCAAACTCCCATTTCTCGCGAACGGATTGACCTAACCCAAAAATTCCTGTTGGGTCTGAAAGTAGAAACTCGCCCGATTACAACGGTATGTGTATTTCTTCCCTAGGCCATTCTGGTTAAGCGTTTGGAGCAGCAGAATTGCGAAAAATTTTTTGCCTTCTGAACCATTTCTTGGCTTCAAACTCCCATATCTCGCGAACGGATTGATCAAACCCAGAAGTTCCTGCTGCGTCTGAAAGTAGAAGCTCACCCGATTACAACGATATGCGTATTTTTTCCCTAGGCCATTCTGGTTAAGCGTTTGGAGCAGCAGAATTGCGAAAAATTTTTTGCCTTCTCAACCATTTCTTGTCTTCAAACTCCCATATCTCGCGAACGGATTGACCTAACCCAAAAATTCCTGTTGCGTCTGAAAGTAGAAACTCGCCCGATTACAACGGTATGTGTATTTTTTCCCTAGGCCATTCTGGTTAAGCGTTTGGAGCAGCAGTAGTGCGAAAAATTTGTTGTCTTCTTTACCATTTCTTAGCTTCAAACTCCCATATCTCGCGAACGGATTGACCTAACCCAAAAATTCCTGTTGCGTCTGAAAGTAGAAACTCGCCCGATTACAACGGTATGTGTATTTTTT
Source organism: Ptiloglossa arizonensis (assembly GCF_051014685.1). Lineage (NCBI taxonomy): Eukaryota > Metazoa > Arthropoda > Insecta > Hymenoptera > Colletidae > Ptiloglossa > Ptiloglossa arizonensis. The sequence goes on along the minus strand of NW_027479026.1, from coordinate 42,251 downwards.
CCCTAGGCCATTCTGGTTAAGCGTTAGGAGCAGCAGGAGTGCGAAAAATTTGTTGTCTTCTCAACCATTTCTTCGCTTCAAACTCCCATATCTCACGAACGGATTGACCAAACCCAGAAGTTCCTGCTGCGTCTGAAAGTAGAAACTCGCCCGATTACAATGATATGCGTATTTTTTCCCTAGGCCATTCTGGTTAAGCGTTTGGAGCAGCAGAAGTGCGAAAAATTTGTTGTCTTCTCAATCATTTCTTAGCTTCAAACTCCCATATCTCGCGAACGGATTGACCAAACCCAGAAGTTCCTGCTTGGTCTGAAAGTAGAAACTCGCCCGATTACAACGATATGTGTATTTTTTCCCTTAGGCCATTCTGGTTAAGCGTGTGGAGCAGCAGAATTGCGAAAAATTTTTTGCCTTCTCAACCATTTCTTGTCTTCAAACTCCCATATCTCGCGAACGGATTGACCTAACCCAAAAATTCCTGTTGCGTCTGAAAGTAGAAACTCGCCCGATTACAACGGTATGTGTATTTTTTCCCTAGGTCATTCTGGTTAAGCGTTTGGAGCAGCAGTAGTGCGAAAAATTTGTTGTCTTCTTTACCATTTCTTAGCTTCAAACTCCCATATCTCGCGAACGGATTGACCTAACCCAAAAATTCTTGTTGCATCTGAAAGAAGAAACTCGCCCGATTACAACGGTATGTGTATTTTTTCCCTAGGCCATTCTGGTTAAGCGTTTGGAGCAGCAGAATAGCGAAAAATTGTTTGCCTTCTCAACCATTTCTTGGCTTCAAACTCCCATATCTCGCGAACGGATTGACCTAACCCAAAAATTCCTGTTGCATCTGAAAGTAGAAACTCGCCCGATTACAACGGTATGTGTATTTTTTCCCTAGGCCATTCTGGTTAAGCGTTTGGAGCAGCAGTAGTGCGAAAAATTTGTTGTCTTCTTTACCATTTCTTAGCTTCAAACTCCCATATCTCGCGAACGGATTGACCTAACCCAAAAATTCTTGTTGCATCTGAAAGAAGAAACTCGCCCGATTACAACGGTATGTGTATTTTTTCCCTAGGCCATTCTGGTTAAGCGTTAGGAGCAGCAGGAGTGCGAAAAATTTGTTGTCTTCTCAACCATTTCTTCGCTTCAAACTCCCATATCTCGCGAACGGATTGACCAAACCCAGAAGTTCCTGCTGCGTCTGAAAGTAGAAACTCGCCCGATTACAATGATATGCGTATTTTTTCCCTAGGCCATTCTGGTTAAGCGTTTGGAGCAGCAGAAGTGCGAAAAATTTGTTGTCTTCTCAATCATTTCTTAGCTTCAAACTCCCATATCTCGCGAACGGATTGACCAAACCCAGAAGTTCCTGCTTGGTCTGAAAGTAGAAACTCGCCCGATTACAACGATATGTGTATTTTTTCCATTAGGCCATTCTGGTTAAGCGTGTGGAGCAGCAGAATTGCGAAAAATTTTTTGCCTTCTCAACCATTTCTTGTCTTCAAACTCCCATATCTCGCGAACGGATTGACCTAACCCAAAAATTCCTGTTGCGTCTGAAAGTAGCAACTCGCCCGATTACAACGGTATGTGTATTTTTTCCCTAGGCCATTCTGGTTAAGCGTTTGGAGCAGCAGTAGTGCGAAAAATTTGTTGTCTTCTTTACCATTTCTTAGCTTCAAACTCCCATATCTCGCGAACGGATTGACCTAACCCAAAAATTCTTGTTGCATCTGAAAGAAGAAACTCGCCCGATTACAACGGTATGTGTATTTTTTCCCTAGGCCATTCTGGTTAAGCGTTTGGAGCAGCAGAATTGCGAAAAATGTTTTGCCTTCTCAACCATTTCTTGGCTTCAAACTCCCATATCTCGCGAACGGATTGACCAAACCCAGAAGCTCCTGCTGCGTCTGAAAGTAGAAACTCACCCGATTACAACGATATGCGTATTTTTTCCCTAGGCCATTCTGGTAAAGCGTTTGGAGCAGCAGAATTGCGAAAAATGTTTTGCCTTCTCAACCATTTCTTGGCTTCAAACTCCCATATCTCGCGAACGGACTGACCAATCCCAAAAATTCCTATTGCATCTGAAAGTAGAAACTCGCCCGATTACAGCGGTATGTGTATTTTTTCCCTAGGAAATTCTGGTTAAGCGTTTGGAGCAGCAGAATTGCGAAAAATTTGTTGCCTTCTCAACCATTTCTTGGCTTCAAACTCCCATATCTCGCGAACGGATTGACCTAACCCAAAAATTCCTGTTGCATCTGAAAGTAGAAACTCGCCCGATTTCAGCGGTATGTGTATTTTTTCCTTAGGCCATTCTCGTTAAGCGTTTGAAGCAGCAGAATAGCGAACAATTTTTTGCCTTCTCAACAATTTCTTGGCTTCAAACTGCCATATCTCGCGAACGGATTGACCTAACCCAAAAATTCCTGTTGCATCTGAAAGTGGAAGCTCGTCCGATTACAACGGTATGTGTATTTTTTCCCTAGGCCATTCTGGTTAAGCGTGTGGAGCAGCAGAATTGCGAAAAATATTTTGCCTTCTCAACCATTTCTTGGCTTCAAACTCCCATATCTCGCGAACGGACTGACCAAACCCAAAAATTCCTATTGCATCTGAAAGTAGAAACTCGCCCGATTACAGCGGTATGTGTATTTTTTCCCTAGGCAATTCTGGTTAAGCGTTTGGAGCAGCAGAATTGCGAAAAATTTTTTGCCTTCTCAACCATTTCTTGGCTTCAAACTCCCATATCTCGCGAACGGATTGACCAAACACAAAAATTCCTGCTGCGTCTGAAAGTAGAAACTCGCCCGATTACAAAGGTACGTGTATTTTTCCCTTAGGCCATTCTGGTTAAGCGATTGGAGCAGCTGAAGTGCGAAAAATTTATTGTCTTGTCAACCATTTCTTAGCTTGAAAGTCCCATATCTCGCGAACGGATTGACCTAACCCAAAAATTCCTGTTGCGTCTGAAAGTAGAAACTCACCCGATTACAACGATATGCGTATTTTTTCCCTAGGCCATTCTGGTTAAGCGTTTGGAGCAGCAGAATTGCGAAAAATGTTTTGCCGTCTCAACAATTTCTTGGCTTCAAACTCCCATATCTCGCGAACGGATTGACCTAACCCAAAAATTCCTGTTGCATCTGAAAGTAGAAACTCGTCCGATTACAACGGTATGTGTATTTTTTCCCTTAGGCCATTCTGGTTAAGCGTGTGGAGCAGCAGAATTGCGAAAAATTTTTTGCCTTCTCAACCATTTCTTAGCTTCAAACTTCCATATCTCGCGAACGGATTGACCTAACCCAAAAATTCCTGTTGCATCTGAAAGTAGAAACTCGCCCGATTACAACGGTATGTGTATTTTTTCCCTAGGCCATTCTGGTTAAGCGTTTGGAGCAGCAGAAGTGTGAAAAATTTGTTGTCTTCTCAACCATTTCTTAGCTTCAAACTTCCATATCTCGCGAACGGATTGACCTAACCCAAAAATTCCTGTTGCGTCTGAAAGTAGAAACTCGCCCGATTACAACGGTATGTGTATTTTTTCCCTAGGCCATTCTGATTAAGCGTTTGGAGCAGCAGAAGTGCGAAAAATTTGTTGTCTTCTCAACCATTTCTTAGCTCCAAACTCCCATATCTCGCGAACGTATTGACCTAACCCAAAAATTCCTGTTGCATCTGAAAGTAGAAACTCGCCCGATTACAACGGTATGTGTATTTTTTCCCTAGGCCATTCTGGTTAAGCGTTTGGAGCAGCAGAAGTGTGAAAAATTTGTTGTCTTCTCAACCATTTCTTAGCTTCAAACTTCCATATCTCGCGAACGGATTGACCTAACCCAAAAATTCCTGTTGCGTCTGAAAGTAGAAACTCGCCCGATTACAACGGTATGTGTATTTTTTCCCTAGGCCATTCTGATTAAGCGTTTGGAGCAGCTGAAGTGCGAAAAATTTATTGTCTTGTCAACCATTTCTTACCTTGAAAGTCCCATATCTCGCGAACGGATTGACCTTACCCAAAAATTCCTATTGCATCTGAAAGTAGAAACTCGCCCGATTACAGCGGTATGTGTATTTCTTCCCTAGGCCATTCGGGTTAAGCGTTTGCAGCAGCAGAAGTGCGAAAAATTTGTTGTCTTCTTAACCATTTCTTAGCTTCAAACTCCCATATCTCGCGAACGGATTGACCTAACCCAAAAATTCCTATTGCATCTGAAAGTAGAAACTCGCCCGATTACAACGGTATGTGTATTTTTTCCCTATGCCATTCTGGTTAAGCGTTTGGAGCAGCAGAATTGCGAAAAATTTTTTGCCTTCTCAACCATTTCTTGGCCTCAAACTCCCATATCTCGCGAACGGATTGATCTAACCCAAAAATTCCTGTTGCGTCTGAAAGTAGAAACTCGCCCGATTACAAAGGTATGTGTATTTTTTCCCTAGGCCATTCTGGTTAAGCGTTTGGAGCAGCAGAATAGCGAAAAATTGTTTGCCTTCTCAACCATTTCTTGGCTTCAAACTCCCATTTCTCGCGAACGGATTGACCTAACCCAAAAATTCCTGTTGGGTCTGAAAGTAGAAACTCGCCCGATTACAACGGTATGTGTATTTCTTCCCTAGGCCATTCTGGTTAAGCGTTTGGAGCAGCAGAATTGCGAAAAATTTTTTGCCTTCTGAACCATTTCTTGGCTTCAAACTCCCATATCTCGCGAACGGATTGATCAAACCCAGAAGTTCCTGCTGCGTCTGAAAGTAGAAACTCACCCGATTACAACGATATGCGTATTTTTTCCCTAGGCCATTCTGGTTAAGCGTTTGGAGCAGCAGAATTGCGAAAAATTTTTTGCCTTCTCAACCATTTCTTGTCTTCAAACTCCCATATCTCGCGAACGGATTGACCTAACCCAAAAATTCCTGTTGCGTCTGAAAGTAGAAACTCGCCCGATTACAACGGTATGTGTATTTTTTCCCTAGGCCATTCTGGTTAAGCGTTTGGAGCAGCAGTAGTGCGAAAAATTTGTTGTCTTCTTTACCATTTCTTAGCTTCAAACTCCCATATCTCGCGAACGGATTGACCTAACCCAAAAATTCTTGTTGCATCTGAAAGAAGAAACTCGCCCGATTACAACGGTATGTGTATTTTTTCCCTAGGCCATTCTGGTTAAGCGTTAGGAGCAGCAGGAGTGCGAAAAATTTGTTGTCTTCTCAACCATTTCTTCGCTTCAAACTCCCATATCTCGCGAACGGATTGACCAAACCCAGAAGTTCCTGCTGCGTCTGAAAGTAGAAACTCGCCCGATTACAATGATATGCGTATTTTTTCCCTAGGCCATTCTGGTTAAGCGTTTGGAGCAGCAGAAGTGCGAAAAATTTGTTGTCTTCTCAATCATTTCTTAGCTTCAAACTCCCATATCTCGCGAACGGATTGACCAAACCCAGAAGTTCCTGCTTGGTCTGAAAGTAGAAACTCGCCCGATTACAACGATATGTGTATTTTTTCCCTTAGGCCATTCTGGTTAAGCGTGTGGAGCAGCAGAATTGCGAAAAATTTTTTGCCTTCTCAACCATTTCTTGTCTTCAAACTCCCATATCTCGCGAACGGATTGACCTAACCCAAAAATTCCTGTTGCGTCTGAAAGTAGAAACTCGCCCGATTACAACGGTATGTGTATTTTTTCCCTAGGCCATTCTGGTTAAGCGTTTGGAGCAGCAGTAGTGCGAAAAATTTGTTGTCTTCTTTACCATTTCTTAGCTTCAAACTCCCATATCTCGCGAACGGATTGACCTAACCCAAAAATTCTTGTTGCATCTGAAAGAAGAAACTCGCCCGATTACAATGGTATGTGTATTTTTTCCCTAGGCCATTCTGGTTAAGCGTTTGGAGCAGCAGAATAGCGAAAAATTGTTCGCCTTCTCAACCATTTCTTGGCTTCAAACTCCCATATCTCGCGAACGGATTGACCTAACCCAAAAATTCCTGTTGCATCTGAAAGTAGAAACTCGCCCGATTACAACGGTATGTGTATTTTTTCCCTAGGCCATTCTGGTTAAGCGTTTGGAGCAGCAGTAGTGCGAAAAATTTGTTGTCTTCTTTACCATTTCTTAGCTTCAAACTCCCATATCTCGTGAACGGATTGACCTAACCCAAAAATTCTTGTTGCATCTGAAAGAAGAAACTCGCCCGATTACAACGGTATGTGTATTTTTTCCCTAGGCCATTCTGGTTAAGCGTTAGGAGCAGCAGGAGTGCGAAAAATTTGTTGTCTTCTCAACCATTTCTTCGCTTCAAACTCCCATATCTCGCGAACGGATTGACCAAACCCAGAAGTTCCTGCTGCGTCTGAAAGTAGAAACTCGCCCGATTACAATGATATGCGTATTTTTTCCCTAGGCCATTCTGGTTAAGCGTTTGGAGCAGCAGAAGTGCGAAAAATTTGTTGTCTTCTCAATCATTTCTTAGCTTCAAACTCCCATATCTCGCGAACGGATTGACCAAACCCAGAAGTTCCTGCTTGGTCTGAAAGTAGAAACTCGCCCGATTACAACGATATGTGTATTTTTTCCCTTAGGCCATTCTGGTTAAGCGTGTGGAGCAGCAGAAGTGCGAAAAATTTGTTGTCTTCTCAATCATTTCTTAGCTTCAAACTCCCATATCTCGCGAACGGATTGACCAAACCCAGAAGTTCCTGCTTGGTCTGAAAGTAGAAACTCGCCCGATTACAACGATATGTGTATTTTTTCCCTTAGGCCATTCTGGTTAAGCGTGTGGAGCAGCAGAATTGCGAAAAATTTTTTGCCTTCTCAACCATTTCTTGTCTTCAAACTCCCATATCTCGCGAACGGATTGACCTAACCCAAAAATTCCTGTTGCGTCTGAAAGTAGCAACTCGCCCGATTACAACGGTATGTGTATTTTTTCCCTAGGCCATTCTGGTTAAGCGTTTGGAGCAGCAGTAGTGCGAAAAATTTGTTGTCTTCTTTACCATTTCTTAGCTTCAAACTCCCATATCTCGCGAACGGATTGACCTAACCCAAAAATTCTTGTTGCATCTGAAAGAAGAAACTCGCCCAATTACAACGGTATGTGTATTTTTCCCCTAGGCCATTCTGGTTAAGCGTTTGGAGCAGCAGAATAGCGAAAAATTGTTTGCCTTCTCAACCATTTCTTGGCTTCAAACTCCCATATCTCGCGAACGGATTGACCTAACCCAAAAATTCCTGTTGCATCTGAAAGTAGAAACTCGCCCGATTACAACGGTATGTGTATTTTTTCCCTAGGCCATTCTGGTTAAGCGTTAGGAGCAGCAGGAGTGCGAAAAATTTGTTGTCTTCTCAACCATTTCTTAGCTTCAAACTCCCATATCTCGCGAACGGATTGACCAAACCGAGAAGTTCCTGCTGCGTCTGAAAGTAGAAACTCGCCCGATTACAATGATATGCGTATTTTTTCCCTAGGCCATTCTGGTTAAGCGTTTGGAGCAGCAGAAGTGCGAAAAATTTGTTGTCTTCTCAATCATTTCTTAGCTTCAAACTCCCATATCTCGCGAACGGATTGACCAAACCCAGAAGTTCCTGCTGCGTCTGAAAGTATAAACTCGCCCGATTACAACGATATGCGTATTTTTTCCCTAGGCCATTCTGGTTAAGCGTTTGGAGCAGCAGAATTGCGAAAAATGTTTTGCCTTCTCAACCACTTCTTGGCTTCAAACTCCCATATCTCGCGAACGGATTGACCTAACCCAAAAATTCCTATTGCATCTGAAAGAAGAAACTCGCCCGATTACAGCGGTATGTGTATTCTTTCCCTAGGCAATTCTGGTTAAGCGTTTGGAGCAGCAGAATTGCGAAAAATTTTTTGCCTTCTCAACCATTTCTTGGCTTCAAACTCCCATATCTCGCGAACGGATTTACCTAACCCAAAAATTCCTGTTGCATCTGAAAGTAGAAACTCGTCCGATTACAACGGTATGTGTATTTTTTCCCTAGGCCATTCTGGTTAAGCGTGTGGAGCAGCAGAATTGCGAAAAATTTTTTGCCTTCTCAACCATTTCTTGGCCTCAAACTCCCATATCTCGCGAACGGATTGACCTAACCCAAAAATTCCTGTTGCGTCTGAAAGTAGAAACTCGCCCGATTACAACGGTATGTGTATTTTTTCCCTAGGCCATCCTGGTTAAGCGTTTGGAGAAGCAGTAGTGCGAAAAATTTGTTGTCTTCTTTACCATTTCTTAGCTTCAAACTCCCATATCTCGCGAACGGATTGACCAAACCGAGAAGTTCCTGCTGCGTCTGAAAGTAGAAACTCGCCCGATTACAATGATATGCGTATTTTTTCCCTAGGCCATTCTGGTTAAGCGTTTGGAGCAGCAGAAGTGCGAAAAATTTGTTGTCTTCTCAATCATTTCTTAGCTTCAAACTCCCATATCTCGCGAACGGATTGACCAAACCCAGAAGTTCCTGCTGCGTCTGAAAGTATAAACTCGCCCGATTACAACGATATGCGTATTTTTTCCCTAGGCCATTCTGGTTAAGCGTTTGGAGCAGCAGAATTGCGAAAAATGTTTTGCCTTCTCAACCACTTCTTGGCTTCAAACTCCCATATCTCGCGAACGGATTGACCTAACCCAAAAATTCCTATTGCATCTGAAAGAAGAAACTCGCCCGATTACAGCGGTATGTGTATTCTTTCCCTAGGCAATTCTGGTTAAGCGTTTGGAGCAGCAGAATTGCGAAAAATTTTTTGCCTTCTCAACCATTTCTTGGCTTCAAACTCCCATATCTCGCGAACGGATTTACCTAACCCAAAAATTCCTGTTGCATCTGAAAGTAGAAACTCGTCCGATTACAACGGTATGTGTATTTTTTCCCTAGGCCATTCTGGTTAAGCGTGTGGAGCAGCAGAATTGCGAAAAATTTTTTGCCTTCTCAACCATTTCTTGGCCTCAAACTCCCATATCTCGCGAACGGATTGACCTAACCCAAAAATTCCTGTTGCGTCTGAAAGTAGAAACTCGCCCGATTACAACGGTATGTGTATTTTTTCCCTAGGCCATCCTGGTTAAGCGTCTGGAGAAGCAGTAGTGCGAAAAATTTGTTGTCTTCTTTACCATTTCTTAGCTTCAAACTCCCATATCTCGCGAACGGATTGACCTAACCCAAAAATTCTTGTTGCATCTGAAAGAAGAAACTCGCCCGATTACAACGGTATGTGTATTTTTTCCCTAGGCCATTCTGGTTAAGCGTTTGGAGCAGCAGAATAGCGAAAAATTGTTTGCCTTCTCAACCATTTCTTGGCTTCAAACTCCCATTTCTCGCGAACGGATTGACCTAACCCAAAAATTCCTGTTGGGTCTGAAAGTAGAAACTCGCCCGATTACAACGGTAAGTGTGCTTCCTCCCTAGGCCATTCTGGTTAAGCGTTTGGAGCAGCAGAATTGCGAAAAATTTTTTGCCTTCTCAACCATTTCTTGACTTCAAACTCCCATATCTCGCGAACGGATTGATCAAACCCAGAAGTTCCTGCTGCGTCTGAAAGTGGAAACTCACCCGATTACAACGATATGCGTATTTTTTCCCTAGGCCATTCTGGTTAAGCGTTTGGAGCAGCAGAATTGCGAAAAATGTTTTGCCTTCTCAACAATTTCTTGGCTTCAAACTCCCATATCTCGCGAACGGATTGACTTAACCCAAAAATTCCTGTTGCATCTGAAAGTAGAAACTCGTCCGATTACAACGGTATGTGTATTTTTTCCCTTAGGCCATTCTGGTTAAGCGTGTGGAGCAGCATAATTGCGAAAAATTTTTTGCCTTCTCAACCATTTCTTGGCTTCAAACTCCCATATCTCGCGAACGGATTGACCTAACCCAAAAATTCCTTTTGCGTTTGAAAGTAGAAACTCGCCCGATTACAACGGTATGTGTATTTTTTCCCTAGGCCATTCTGGTTAAGCGTTTGGAGCAGCAGTAGTGCGAAAAATTTGTTGTCTTCTTTACCATTTCTTAGCTTCAAACTCCCATATCTCGCGAACGGATTGACCTAACCCAAAAATTCTTGTTGCATCTGAAAGAAGAAACTCGCCCGATTACAACGGTATGTGCATTTTTTCCCTAGGCCATTCTGGTTAAGCGTTTGGAGCAGCAGAATAGCGAAAAATTGTTTGCCTTCTCAACCATTTCTTGGCTTCAAACTCCCATATCTCGCGAACGGATTGACCTAACCCAAAAATTCCTGCTGCGTCTGAAAGTAGAAACTCACCCGATTACAACGATATGCGTATTTTTTCCCTAGGCCATACTGGTTAAGCGTTTGGAGCAGCAGTAGTGCGAAAAATTTGTTGTCTTCTTTACCATTTCTTAGCTTCAAACTCCCATATCTCGCGAACGGATTGACCTAACCCAAAAATTCTTGTTGCATCTGAAAGAAGAAACTCGCCCGATTACAACGGTATGTGTATTTTTTCCCTAGGCCATTCTGGTTAAGCGTTTGGAGCAGCAGAATTGCGAAAAATTTGTTGTCTTCTCAACCATTTCTTAGCTTCAAACTTCCATATCTCGCGAACGGATTGACTTAACCCAAAAATTCCTGTTGCGTCTGAAAGTAGAAACTCGCCCGTTTACAAAGGTATGTGTATTTTTTCCCTAGGCCATTCTGGTTAAGCGTTTGGAGCAGCAGAATAGCGAAAAATTGTTTGCCTTCTCAACCATTTCTTGGCTTCAAACTCCCATTTCTCGCGAACGGATTGACCTAACCCAAAAATTCCTGTTGGGTCTGAAAGTAGAAACTCGCCCGATTACAACGGTATGTGTATTTCTTCCCTAGGCCATTCTGGTTAAGCGTTTGGAGGAGCAGAATTGCGAAAAATTTTTTGCCTTCTGAACCATTTCTTGGCTTCAAACTCCCATATCTCGCGAACGGATTGATCAAACCCAGAAGTTCCTGCTGCGTCTGAAAGTAGAAACTCACCCGATTACAACGATATGCGTATTTTTTCCCTAGGCCATTCTGGTTAAGCGTTTGGAGCAGCAGAATTGCGAAAAATTTTTTGCCTTCTCAACCATTTCTTGTCTTCAAACTCCCATATCTCGCGAACGGATTGACCTAACCCAAAAATTCCTGTTGCGTCTGAAAGTAGAAACTCGCCCGATTACAACGGTATGTGTATTTTTTCCCTAGGCCATTCTGGTTAAGCGTTTGGAGCAGCAGTAGTGCGAAAAATTTGTTGTCTTCTTTACCATTTCTTAGCTTCAAACTCCCATATCTCGCGAACGGATTGACCTAACCCAAAAATTCTTGTTGCATCTGAAAGAAGAAACTCGCCCGATTACAACGGTATGTGTATTTTTTCCCTAGGCCATTCTGGTTAAGCGTTAGGAGCAGCAGGAGTGCGAAAAATTTGTTGTCTTCTCAACCATTTCTTCGCTTCAAACTCCCATATCTCGCGAACGGATTGACCAAACCCAGAAGTTCCTGCTGCGTCTGAAAGTAGAAACTCGCCCGATTACAATGATATGCGTATTTTTTCCCTAGGCCATTCTGGTTAAGCGTTTGGAGCAGCAGAAGTGCGAAAAATTTGTTGTCTTCTCAATCATTTCTTAGCTTCAAACTCCCATATCTCGCGAACGGATTGACCAAACCCAGAAGTTCCTGCTTGGTCTGAAAGTAGAAACTCGCCCGATTACAACGATATGTGTATTTTTTCCCTTAGGCCATTCTGGTTAAGCGTGTGGAGCAGCAGAATTGCGAAAAATTTTTTGCCTTCTCAACCATTTCTTGTCTTCAAACTCCCATATCTCGCGAACGGATTGACCTAACCCAAAAATTCCTGTTGCGTCTGAAAGTAGAAACTCGCCCGATTACAACGGTATGTGTATTTTTTCCCTAGGCCATTCTGATTAAGCGTTTGGAGCAGCAGAATTGCGAAAAATTTGTTGTCTTCATAACCATTTCTTAGCTTCAAACTCCCATATCTCGCGAACGGATTGACCTAACCCAAAAATTCCTATTGCATCTGAAAGTAGAAACTCGCCCGATTACAACGGTACGTGTATTTTTCCCTTAGGCCATTCTGGTTAAGCGATTGGAGCAGCAGAAGTGCGAAAAATTTATTGTCTTGTCAACCATTTCTTACCTTGAAAGTCCCATATCTCGCGAACGGATTGACCTTACCCAAAAATTCCTATTGCATCTGAAAGTAGAAACTCGCCCGATTACAGCGGTATGTGTATTTTTTCCCTAGGCCATTCGGGTTAAGCGTTTGCAGCAGCAGACGTGCGAAAAATTTGTTGTCTTCTTAACCATTTCTTAGCTTCAAACTCCCATATCTCGCGAACGGATTGACCTAACCCAAAAATTCCTATTGCATCTGAAAGTAGAAACTCGCCCGATTACAACGGTATGTGTATTTTTTCCCTATGCCATTCTGGTTAAGCGTTTGGAGTAGCAGAATTGCGAAAAATTTTTTGCCTTCTCAACCATTTCTTGGCCTCAAACTCCCATATCTCGCGAACGGATTGACCTAACCCAAAAATTCCTGTTGCGTCTGAAAGTAGAAACTCGCCCGATTACAACGGTATGTGTATTTTTTCCCTAGGCCATTCTGGTTAAGCGTTTGGAGCAGCAGAATAGCGAAAAATTGTTTGCCTTCTCAACCATTTCTTGGCTTCAAACTCCCATTTCTCGCGAACGGATTGACCTAACCCAAAAATTCCTGTTGGGTCTGAAAGTAGAAACTCGCCCGATTACAACGGTATGTGTATTTCTTCCCTAGGCCATTCTGGTTAAGCGTTTGGAGCAGCAGAATTGCGAAAAATTTTTTGCCTTCTCAACCATTTCTTGGCTTCAAACTCCCATATCTCGCGAACGGATTGATCAAACCCAGAAGTTCCTGCTGCGTCTGAAAGTAGAAACTCACCCGATTACAACGCTATGCGTATTTTTTCCCTAGGCCATTCTGGTTAAGCGTTTGGAGCAGCAGAATTGCGAAAAATGTTTTGCCTTCTCAACAATTTCTTGGCTTCAAACTCCCATATCTCGCGAACGGATTGACCTAACCCAAAAATTCCTGTTGCATCTGAAAGTAGAAACTCGTCCGATTACAACGGTATGTGTATTTTTTCCCTTAGGCCATTCTGGTTAAGCGTGTGGAGCAGCAGAATTGCGAAAAATTTTTTGCCTTCTCAACCATTTCTTAGCTTCAAACTTCCATATCTCGCGAACGGATTGACCTAACCCAAAAATTCCTGTTGCATCTGAAAGTAGAAACTCGCCCGATTACAACGGTATGTTTTTTTTTTCCCTAGGCCATTCTGGTTAAGCGTTTGGAGCAGCAGAAGTGTGAAAAATTTGTTGTCTTCTCAACCATTTCTTAGCTTCAAACTTCCATATCTCGCGAACGGATTGACCTAACCCAAAAATTCCTGTTGCGTCTGAAAGTAGAAACTCGCCCGATTACAACGGTATGTGTATTTTTTCCCTAGGCCATTCTGATTAAGCGTTTGGAGCAGCAGAAGTGCGAAAAATTTGTTGTCTTCTCAACCATTTCTTAGCTCCAAACTCCCATATCTCGCGAACGTATTGACCTAACCCAAAAATTCCTGTTGCATCTGAAAGTAGAAACTCGCCCGATTACAACGGTATGTGTATTTTTTCCCTAGGCCATTCTGGTTAAGCGTTTGGAGCAGCAGAAGTGCGAAAAATTTATTGTCTTGTCAACCATTTCTTACCTTGAAAGTCCCATATCTCGCGAACGGATTGACCTTACCCAAAAATTCCTATTGCATCTGAAAGTAGAAACTCGCCCGATTACAGCGGTATGTGTATTTCTTCCCTAGGCCATTCGGGTTAAGCGTTTGCAGCAGCAGAAGTGCGAAAAATTTGTTGTCTTCTTAACCATTTCTTAGCTTCAAACTCCCATATCTCGCGAACGGATTGACCTAACCCAAAAATTCCTATTGCATCTGAAAGTAGAAACTCGCCCGATTACAACGGTATGTGTATTTTTTCCCTATGCCATTCTGGTTAAGCGTTTGGAGCAGCAGAATTGCGAAAAATTTTTTGCCTTCTCAACCATTTCTTGGCCTCAAACTCCCATATCTCGCGAACGGATTGACCTAACCCAAAAATTCCTGTTGCGTCTGAAAGTAGAAACTCGCCCGATTACAAAGGTATGTGTATTTTTTCCCTAGGCCATTCTGGTTAAGCGTTTGGAGCAGCAGAATAGCGAAAAATTGTTTGCCTTCTCAACCATTTCTTGGCTTCAAACTCCCATTTCTCGCGAACGGATTGACCTAACCCAAAAATTCCTGTTGGGTCTGAAAGTAGAAACTCGCCCGATTACAACGGTATGTGTATTTCTTCCCTAGGCCATTCTGGTTAAGCGTTTGGAGCAGCAGAATTGCGAAAAATTTTTTGCCTTCTGAACCATTTCTTGGCTTCAAACTCCCATATCTCGCGAACGGATTGATCAAACCCAGAAGTTCCTGCTGCGTCTGAAAGTAGAAACTCACCCGATTACAACGATATGCGTATTTTTTCCCTAGGCCATTCTGGTTAAGCGTTTGGAGCAGCAGAATTGCGAAAAATTTTTTGCCTTCTCAACCATTTCTTGTCTTCAAACTCCCATATCTCGCGAACGGATTGACCTAACCCAAAAATTCCTGTTGCGTCTGAAAGTAGAAACTCGCCCGATTACAACGGTATGTGTATTTTTTCCCTAGGCCATTCTGGTTAAGCGTTTGGAGCAGCAGTAGTGCGAAAAATTTGTTGTCTTCTTTACCATTTCTTAGCTTCAAACTCCCATATCTCGCGAACGGATTGACCTAACCCAAAAATTCTTGTTGCATCTGAAAGAAGAAACTCGCCCGATTACAACGGTATGTGTATTTTTTCCCTAGGCCATTCTGGTTAAGCGTTAGGAGCAGCAGGAGTGCGAAAAATTTGTTGTCTTCTCAACCATTTCTTCGCTTCAAACTCCCATATCTCGCGAACGGATTGACCAAACCCAGAAGTTCCTGCTGCGTCTGAAAGTAGAAACTCGCCCGATTACAATGATATGCGTATTTTTTCCCTAGGCCATTCTGGTTAAGCGTTTGGAGCAGCAGAAGTGCGAAAAATTTGTTGTCTTCTCAATCATTTCTTAGCTTCAAACTCCCATATCTCGCGAACGGATTGACCAAACCCAGAAGTTCCTGCTTGGTCTGAAAGTAGAAACTCGCCCGATTACAACGATATGTGTATTTTTTCCCTTAGGCCATTCTGGTTAAGCGTGTGGAGCAGCAGAATTGCGAAAAATTTTTTGCCTTCTCAACCATTTCTTGTCTTCAAACTCCCATATCTCGCGAACGGATTGACCTAACCCAAAAATTCCTGTTGCGTCTGAAAGTAGAAACTCGCCCGATTACAACGGTATGTGTATTTTTTCCCTAGGCCATTCTGGTTAAGCGTTTGGAGCAGCAGTAGTGCGAAAAATTTGTTGTCTTCTTTACCATTTCTTAGCTTCAAACTCCCATTTCTCGCGAACGGATTGACCTAACCCAAAAATTCTTGTTGCATCTGAAAGAAGAAACTCGCCCGATTACAACGGTATGTGTATTTTTTCCCTAGGCCATTCTGGTTAAGCGTTTGGAGCAGCAGAATAGCGAAAAATTGTTTGCCTTCTCAACCATTTCTTGGCTTCAAACTCCCATATCTCGCGAACGGATTGACCTAACCCAAAAATTCCTGTTGCATCTGAAAGTAGAAACTCGCCCGATTACAACGGTATGTGTATTTTTTCCCTAGGCCATTCTGGTTAAGCGTTTGGAGCAGCAGTAGTGCGAAAAATTTGTTGTCTTCTTTACCATTTCTTAGCTTCAAACTCCCATATCTCGCGAACGGATTGACCTAACCCAAAAATTCTTGTTGCATCTGAAAGAAGAAACTCGCCCGATTACAACGGTATGTGTATTTTTTCCCTAGGCCATTCTGGTGAAGCGTTAGGAGCAGCAGGAGTGCGAAAAATTTGTTGTCCTCTCAACCATTTCTTCGCTTCAAACTCCCATATCTCGCGAACGGATTGACCAAACCCAGAAGTTCCTGCTGCGTCTGAAAGTAGAAACTCGCCCGATTACAATGATATGCGTATTTTTTCCCTAGGCCATTCTGGTTAAGCGTTTGGAGCAGCAGAAGTGCGAAAAATTTGTTGTCTTCTCAATCATTTCTTAGCTTCAAACTCCCATATCTCGCGAACGGATTGACCAAACCCAGAAGTTCCTGCTTGGTCTGAAAGTAGAAACTCGCCCGATTACAACGATATGTGTATTTTTTCCCTTAGGCCATTCTGGTTAAGCGTGTGGAGCAGCAGAATTGCGAAAAATTTTTTGCCTTCTCAACCATTTCTTGTCTTCAAACTCCCATATCTCGCGAACGGATTGACCTAACCCAAAAATTCCTGTTGCGTCTGAAAGTAGCAACTCGCCCGATTACAACGGTATGTGTATTTTTTCCCTAGGCCATTCTGGTTAAGCGTTTGGAGCAGCAGTAGTGCGAAAAATTTGTTGTCTTCTTTACCATTTCTTAGCTTCAAACTCCCATATCTCGCGAACGGATTGACCTAACCCAAAAATTCTTGTTGCATCTGAAAGAAGAAACTCGCCCGATTACAAAGGTATGTGTATTTTTTCCCTAGGCCATTCTGGTTAAGCGTTTGGAGCAGCAGAATAGCGAAAAATTGTTTGCCTTCTCAACCATTTCTTGGCTTCAAACTCCCATATCTCGCGAACGGATTTACCTAACCCAAGAATTCCTATTGCATCTGAAAGTAGAAACTCGCCCGATCACAACGGTATGTGTATTTTTTCCCTAGGCCATTCTGGTTAAGCGTTTGGAGCAGCAGAATTGCGAAAAATTTTTTGCCTTCTCAACCATTTCTTGGCTTCAAACTCCCATATCTCGCGAACGGATTTACCTAACCCAAGAATTCCTGTTGCATCTGAAAGTAGAAACTCGTCCGGTTACAACGGTATGTATATTTTTTCCCTAGGCCATTCTGGTTAAGCGTGTGGAGCAGCAGAATTGCGAAAAATTTTTTGCCTTCTCAACCATTTCTTGGCCTCAAACTCCCATATCTCGCGAACGGATTGACCTAACCCAAAAATTCCTGTTGCGTCTGAAAGTAGATACTCGCCCGATTACAACGGTATGTGTATTTTTTCCCTAGGCCATCCTGGTTAAGCGTTTGGAGAAGCAGTAGTGCGAAAAATTTGTTGTCTTCTTTACCATTTCTTAGCTTCAAACTCCCATATCTCGCGAACGGATTGACCTAACCCAAAAATTCTTGTTGCATCTGAAAGAAGAAACTCGCCCGATTACAACGGTACGTGTATTTTTTCCCTAGGCCATTCTGGTTAAGCGTTTGGAGCAGCAGAATAGCGAAAAATTGTTTGCCTTCTCAACCATTTCTTGGCTTCAAACTCCCATTTCTCGCGAACGGATTGACCTAACCCAAAAATTCCTGTTGGGTCTGAAAGTAGAAACTCGCCCGATTACAACGGTAAGTGTGCTTCCTCCCTAGGCCATTCTGGTTAAGCGTTTGGAGCAGCAGAATTGCGAAAAATTTTTTGCCTTCTCAACCATTTCTTGACTTCAAACTCCCATATCTCGCGAACGGATTGATCAAACCCAGAAGTTCCTGCTGCGTCTGAAAGTGGAAACTCACCCGATTACAACGATATGCGTATTTTTTCCCTAGGCCATTCTGGTTAAGCGTTCGGAGCAGCAGAATTGCGAAAAATGTTTTGCCTTCTCAACAATTTCTTGGCTTCAAACTCCCATATCTCGCGAACGGATTGACCTAACCCAAAAATTCCTATTGCATCTGAAAGTAGAAACTCGCCCGATTACAGCGGTATGTGTATTTTTTCCCTAGGCAATTCTGGTTAAGCGTTAGGAGCAGCAGAATTGCGAAAAATTTTTTGCCTTCTCAACCATTTCTTGGCTTCAAACTCCCATATCTCGCGAACGGATTGACTTAACCCAAAAATTCCTGTTGCATCTGAAAGTAGAAACTCGTCCGATTACAACGGTATGTGTATTTTTTCCCTTAGGCCATTCTGGTTATGCGTGTGGAGCAGCATAATTGCGAAAAATTTTTTGCCTTCTCAACCATTTCTTGGCTTCAAACTCCCATATCTCGCGAACGGATTGACCTAACCCAAAAATTCCTTTTGCGTTTGAAAGTAGAAACTCGCCCGATTACAACGGTATGTGTATTTTTTCCCTAGGCCATTCTGGTTAAGCGTTTGGAGCAGCAGTAGTGCGAAAAATTTGTTGTCTTCTTTACCATTTCTTAGCTTCAAACTCCCATATCTCGCGAACGGATTGACCTAACCCAAAAATTCTTGTTGCATCTGAAAGAAGAAACTCGCCCGATTACAACGGTATGTGTATTTTTTCCCTAGGCCATTCTGGTTAAGCGTTTGGAGCAGCAGAATAGCGAAAAATTGTTTGCCTTCTCAACCATTTCTTGGCTTCAAACTCCCATATCTCGCGAACGGATTGACCTAACCCAAAAATTCCTGCTGCGTCTGAAATTAGAAACTCACCCGATTACAACGATATGCGTATTTTTTCCCTAGGCCATACTGGTTAAGCGTTTGGAGCAGCAGTAGTGCGAAAAATTTGTTGTCTTCTTTACCATTTCTTAGCTTCAAACTCCCATATCTCGCGAACGGATTGACCTAACCCAAAAATTCTTGTTGCATCTGAAAGAAGAAACTCGCCCGATTACAACGGTATGTGTATTTTTTCCCTAGGCCATTCTGGTTAAGCGTTTGGAGCAGCAGAATTGCGAAAAATTTGTTGTCTTCTCAACCATTTCTTAGCTTCAAACTTCCATATCTCGCGAACGGATTGACTTAACCCAAAAATTCCTGTTGCATCTGAAAGTAGAAACTCGTCCGATTACAACGGTATGTGTATTTTTTCCCTAGGCCATTCTGGTTAAGCGTTTGGAGCAGCAGAATAGCGAAAAATTGTTTGCCTTCTCAACCATTTCTTGGCTTCAAACTCCCATTTCTCGCGAACGGATTGACCTAACCCAAAAATTCCTGTTGGGTCTGAAAGTAGAAACTCGCCCGATTACAACGGTATGTGTATTTTTTCCCTAGGCCATTCTGGTTAAGCGTTTGGAGCAGCAGAATTGCGAAAAATTTTTTGCCTTCTCAACCATTTCTTGTCTTCAAACTCCCATATCTCGCGAACGGATTGACCTAACCCAAAAATTCCTGTTGCGTCTGAAAGTAGAAACTCGCCCGATTACAACGGTATGTGTATTTTTTCCCTAGGCCATTCTGGTTAAGCGTTTGGAGCAGCAGTAGTGCGAAAAATTTGTTGTCTTCTTTACCATTTCTTAGCTTCAAACTCCCATATCTCGCGAACGGATTGACCTAACCCAAAAATTCTTGTTGCATCTGAAAGAAGAAACTCGCCCGATTACAACGGTATGTGTATTTTTTCCCTAGGCCATTCTGGTTAAGCGTTAGGAGCAGCAGGAGTGCGAAAAATTTGTTGTCTTCTCAACCATTTCTTCGCTTCAAACTCCCATATCTCGCGAACGGATTGACCAAACCCAGAAGTTCCTGCTGCGTCTGAAAGTAGAAACTCGCCCGATTACAATGATATGCGTATTTTTTCCCTAGGCCATTCTGGTTAAGCGTTTGGAGCAGTAGAAGTGCGAAAAATTTGTTGTCTTCTCAATCATTTCTTAGCTTCAAACTCCCATATCTCGCGAACGGATTGACCAAACCCAGAAGTTCCTGCTTGGTCTGAAAGTAGAAACTCGCCCGATTACAACGATATGTGTATTTTTTCCCTTAGGCCATTCTGGTTAAGCGTGTGGAGCAGCAGAATTGCGAAAAATTTTTTGCCTTCTCAACCATTTCTTGTCTTCAAACTCCCATATCTCGCGAACGGATTGACCTAACCCAAAAATTCCTGTTGCGTCTGAAAGTAGAAACTCGCCCGATTACAACGGTATGTGTATTTTTTCCCTAGGCCATTCTGGTTAAGCGTTTGGAGCAGCAGTAGTGCGAAAAATTTGTTGTCTTCTTTACCATTTCTTAGCTTCAAACTCCCATATCTCGCGAACGGATTGACCTAACCCAAAAATTCTTGTTGCATCTGAAAGAAGAAACTCGCCCGATTACAACGGTATGTGTATTTTTTCCCTAGGCCATTCTGGTTAAGCGTTTGGAGCAGCAGAATAGCGAAAAATTGTTTGCCTTCTCAACCATTTCTTGGCTTCAAACTCCCATATCTCGCGAACGGATTGACCTAACCCAAAAATTCCTGTTGCATCTGAAAGTAGAAACTCGCCCGATTACAACGGTATGTGTATTTTTTCCCTAGGCCATTCTGGTTAAGCGTTTGGAGCAGCAGTAGTGCGAAAAATTTGTTGTCTTCTTTACCATTTCTTAGCTTCAAACTCCCATATCTCGCGAACGGATTGACCTAACCCAAAAATTCTTGTTGCATCTGAAAGAAGAAGCTCGCCCGATTACAACGGTATGTGTATTTTTTCCCTAGGCCATTCTGGTTAAGCGTTAGGAGCAGCAGGAGTGCGTAAAATTTGTTGTCTTCTCAACCATTTCTTCGCTTCAAACTCCCATATCTCGCGAACGGATTGACCAAACCCAGAAGTTCCTGCTGCGTCTGAAAGTAGAAACTCGCCCGATTACAATGATATGCGTATTTTTTCCCTAGGCCATTCTGGTTAAGCGTTTGGAGCAGCAGAAGTGCGAAAAATTTGTTGTCTTCTCAATCATTTCTTAGCTTCAAACTCCCATATCTCGCGAACGGATTGACCAAACCCAGAAGTTCCTGCTTGGTCTGAAAGTAGAAACTCGCCCGATTACAACGATATGTGTATTTTTTCCCTTAGGCCATTCTGGTTAAGCGTGTGGAGCAGCAGAATTGCGAAAAATTTTTTGCCTTCTCAACCATTTCTTGTCTTCAAACTCCCATATCTCGCGAACGGATTGACCTAACCCAAAAATTCCTGTTGCGTCTGAAAGTAGCAACTCGCCCGATTACAACGGTATGTGTATTTTTTCCCTAGGCCATTCTGGTTAAGCGTTTGGAGCAGCAGTAGTGCGAAAAATTTGTTGTCTTCTTTACCATTTCTTAGCTTCAAACTCCCATATCTCGCGAACGGATTGACCTAACCCAAAAATTCTTGTTGCATCTGAAAGAAGAAACTCGCCCGATTACAACGGTATGTGTATTTTTTCCCTAGGCCATTCTGGTTAAGCGTTTGGAGCAGCAGAATAGCGAAAAATTGTTTGCCTTCTCAACCATTTCTTGGCTTCAAACTCCCATATCTCGCGAACGGATTGACCTAACCCAAAAATTCCTGTTGCATCTGAAAGTAGAAACTCGCCCGATTACAACGGTATGTGTATTTTTTCCCTAGGCCATTCTGGTTAAGCGTTAGGAGCAGCAGGAGTGCGAAAAATTTGTTGTCTTCTCAACCATTTCTTAGCTTCAAACTCCCATATCTCGCGAACGGATTGACCAAACCCAGAAGTTCCTGCTGCGTCTGAAAGTAGAAACTCGCCCGATTACAACGATATGCGTATTTTTTCCCTAGGCCATTCTGGTTAAGCGTTTGGAGCAGCAGAATTGCGAAAAATGTTTTGCCTTCTCAACCACTTCTTGGCTTCAAACTCCCATATCTCGCGAACGGATTGACCTAACCCAAAAATTCCTATTGCATCTGAAAGTAGAAACTCGCCCGATTACAGCGGTATGTGTATTCTTTCCCTAGGCAATTCTGGTTAAGCGTTTGGAGCAGCAGAATTGCGAAAAATTTTTTGCCTTCTCAACCATTTCTTGGCTTCAAACTCCCATATCTCGCGAACGGATTTACCTAACCCAAAAATTCCTGTTGCATCTGAAAGTAGAAACTCGTCCGGTTACAACGGTATGTGTATTTTTTCCCTAGGCCATTCTGGTTAAGCGTGTGGAGCAGCAGAATTGCGAAAAATTTTTTGCCTTCTCAACCATTTCTTGGCCTCAAACTCCCATATCTCGCGAACGGATTGACCTAACCCAAAAATTCCTGTTGCGTCTGAAAGTAGAAACTCGCCCGATTACAACGGTATGTGTATTTTTTCCCTAGGCCATCCTGGTTAAGCGTTTGGAGAAGCAGTAGTGCGAAAAATTTGTTGTCTTCTTTACCATTTCTTAGCTTCAAACTCCCATATCTCGCGAACGGATTGACCTAACCCAAAAATTCTTGTTGCATCTGAAAGAAGAAACTCGCCCGATTACAACGGTATGTGTATTTTTTCCCTAGGCCATTCTGGTTAAGCGTTTGGAGCAGCAGAATAGCGAAAAATTGTTTGCCTTCTCAACCATTTCTTGGCTTCAAACTCCCATTTCTCGCGAACGGATTGACCTAACCCAAAAATTCCTGTTGGGTCTGAAAGTAGAAACTCGCCCGATTACAACGGTAAGTGTGCTTCCTCCCTAGGCCATTCTGGTTAAGCGTTTGGAGCAGCAGAATTGCGAAAAATTTTTTGCCTTCTCAACCATTTCTTGACTTCAAACTCCCATATCTCGCGAACGGATTGATCAAACCCAGAAGTTCCTGCTGCGTCTGAAAGTGGAAACTCACCCGATTACAACGATATGCGTATTTTTTCCCTAGGCCATTCTGGTTAAGCGTTTGGAGCAGCAGAATTGCGAAAAATGTTTTGCCTTCTCAACAATTTCTTGGCTTCAAACTCCCATATCTCGCGAACGGATTGACCTAACCCAAAAATTCCTATTGCATCTGAAAGTAGAAACTCGCCCGATTACAGCGGTATGTGTATTTTTTCCCTAGGCAATTCTGGTTAAGCGTTAGGAGCAGCAGAATTGCGAAAAATTTTTTGCCTTCTCAACCATTTCTTGGCTTCAAACTCCCATATCTCGCGAACGGATTGACTTAACCCAAAAATTCCTGTTGCATCTGAAAGTAGAAACTCGTCCGATTACAACGGTATGTGTATTTTGTCCCTTAGGCCATTCTGGTTATGCGTGTGGAGCAGCATAATTGCGAAAAATTTTTTGCCTTCTCAACCATTTCTTGGCTTCAAACTCCCATATCTCGCGAACGGATTGACCTAACCCAAAAATTCCTTTTGCGTTTGAAAGTAGAAACTCGCCCGATTACAACGGTATGTGTATTTTTTCCCTAGGCCATTCTGGTTAAGCGTTTGGAGCAGCAGTAGTGCGAAAAATTTGTTGTCTTCTTTACCATTTCTTAGCTTCAAACTCCCATATCTCGCGAACGGATTGACCTAACCCAAAAATTCTTGTTGCATCTGAAAGAAGAAACTCGCCCGATTACAACGGTATGTGTATTTTTTCCCTAGGCCATTCTGGTTAAGCGTTTGGAGCAGCAGAATAGCGAAAAATTGTTTGCCTTCTCAACCATTTCTTGGCTTCAAACTCCCATATCTCGCGAACGGATTGACCTAACCCAAAAATTCCTGCTGCGTCTGAAAGTAGAAACTCACCCGATTACAACGATATGCGTATTTTTTCCCTAGGCCATACTGGTTAAGCGTTTGGAGCAGCAGTAGTGCGAAAAATTTGTTGTCTTCTTTACCATTTCTTAGCTTCAAACTCCCATATCTCGCGAACGGATTGACCTAACCCAAAAATTCTTGTTGCATCTGAAAGAAGAAACTCGCCCGATTACAACGGTATGTGTATTTTTTCCCTAGGCCATTCTGGTTAAGCGTTTGGAGCAGCAGAATTGCGAAAAATTTGTTGTCTTCTCAACCATTTCTTAGCTTCAAACTTCCATATCTCGCGAACGGATTGACCTAACCCAAAAATTCCTGTTGCGTCTGAAAGTAGAAACTCGCCCGATTACAACGGTATGTGCATTTTTTCCCTAGGCCATTCTGATTAAGCGTTTGGAGCAGCAGAAGTGCGAAAAATTTGTTGTCTTCATAACCATTTCTTAGCTTCAAACTCCCATATCTCGCGAACGGATTGACCTAACCCAAAAATTCCTATTGCATCTGAAAGTAGAAACTCGCCCGATTACAACGGTACGTGTATTTTTCCCTTAGGCCATTCTGGTTAAGCGATTGGAGCAGCAGAAGTGCGAAAAATTTATTGTCTTGTCAACCATTTCTTACCTGGAAAGTCCCATATCTCGCGAACGGATTGACCTTACCCAAAAATTCCTATTGCATCTGAAAGTAGAAACTCGCCCGATTACAGCGGTATGTGTATTTTTCCCTAGGCCATTCTGATTAAGCGTTAGGAGCAGCAGAAGTGCGAAAAAGTTGTTGTCTTCATAACCATTTCTTAGCTTCAAACTCCCATATCTCGCGAACGGATGGACCAAACCCAGAAGTTCCTGCTGCGTCTGAAAGTAGAAACTCGCCCGATTACAACGATATGTGTATTTTTTCCCTAGGCCATTCTGGTTAAGCGTTAGGAGCTGCAGGAGTGCGAAAAATTTGTTGTCTTCTTAATCATTTCTTAGCTTCAAACTCCCATATCTCGCGAACGGATTGACCTAACCCAAAAATTCCTGTTGCATCTGAAAGTAGAAACTCGGCCGATTACAACGGTATGTGTATTTTTTCCCTAGGCCATTCTGGTTAAGCGTGAGGAGCAGCAGAATTGCGAAAAATTTTTTGCCTTCTCAACCATTTCTTGGCCTCAAACTCCCATATCTCGCGAACGGATTGACCTAACCCAGAAGTTCCTGCTTGGTCTGAAAGTAGAAACTCGCCCGATTACAAAGATATGTGTATTTTTTCCCTAGGCCATTCTGGTTAAGCGTTAGGAGCAGCAGAAGTGCGAAAAATTTGTTGTCTTCTCAATCATTTCTTAGCTTCAAACTCCCATATCTCGCGAACGGATTGACCTAACCCAAAAATTCTTGTTGCATCTGAAAGAAGAAACTCGCCCGATTACAACGGTATGTGTATTTTTTCCCTAGGCCATTCTGGTTAAGCGTTTGGAGCAGCAGAATTGCGAAAAATTTGTTGTCTTCTCAACCATTTCTTAGCTTCAAACTTCCATATCTCGCGAACGGATTGACCTAACCCAAAAATTCCTGTTGCGTCTGAAAGTAGAAACTCGCCCCATTACAACGGTATGTGTATTTTTTCCCTAGGCCATTCTGATTAAGCGTTTGGAGCAGCAGAAGTGCGAAAAATTTGTTGTCTTCATAACCATTTCTTAGCTTCAAACTCCCATATCTCGCGAACGGATTGACCTAACCCAAAAATTCCTATTGCATCTGAAAGTAGAAACTCGCCCGATTACAACGGTACGTGTATTTTTCCCTTAGGCCATTCTGGTTAAGCGATTGGAGCAGCAGAAGTGCGAAAAATTTATTGTCTTGTCAACCATTTCTTACCTGGAAAGTCCCATATCTCGCGAACGGATTGACCTTACCCAAAAATTCCTATTGCATCTGAAAGTAGAAACTCGCCCGATTACAGCGGTATGTGTATTTTTTCCCTAGGCCATTCTGATTAAGCGTTAGGAGCAGCAGAAGTGCGAAAAAGTTGTTGTCTTCATAACCATTTCTTAGCTTCAAACTCCCATATCTCGCGAACGGATGGACCAAACCCAGAAGTTCCTGCTGCGTCTGAAAGTAGAAACTCGCCCGATTACAACGATATGTGTATTTTTTCCCTAGGCCATTCTGGTTAAGCGTTAGGAGCTGCAGGAGTGCGAAAAATTTGTTGTCTTCTTAATCATTTCTTAGCTTCAAACTCCCATATCTCGCGAACGGATTGACCTAATCCAAAAATTCCTGTTGCATCTGAAAGTAGAAACTCGTCCGATTACAACGGTATGTGTATTTTTTCCCTTGGCCATTCTGGTTAAGCGTGTGGAGCAGCAGAATTGCGAAAAATTTTTTGCCTTCTCAACCATTTCTTGGGCTCGAACTCCCATATCTCGCGAACGGATTGACCTAACCCAAAAATTCCTGTTGCATCTGAAAGTAGAAACTCGTCCGATTACAACGGTATGTGTATTTTTTCCCTAGGCCATTCTGGTTAAGCGTGTGGAGCAGCAGAATTGCGAAAAATTTTTTGCCTTCTCAACCATTTCTTGGCCTCAAACTCCCATATCTCGCGAACGGATTGACCTAACCCAGAAGTTCCTGCTTGGTCTGAAAGTAGAAACTCGCCCGATTACAAAGATATGTGTATTTTTTTCCTAGGCCATTCTGGTTAAGCGTTAGGAGCAGCAGAAGTGCGAAAAATTTGTTGTCTTCTCAATCATTTCTTAGCTTCAATCTCCGATATCTCGCGAACGGATTGATCTAACCCAAAAATTCCTGTTGCATCTGAAAGTAGAAACTCGCCCGATTGCAACGGTATGTGTATTTTTTCCCTAGGCCATTCTGGTTAAGCGTTAGGAGCAGCAGAAGTGCGAAAAAGTTGTTGTCTTCTCAACCATTTCTTAGCTTCAAACTCCCATATCTCGCGAACGCATTGACCAAACCCAGAAGTTCCTGCTGCGTCTGAAAGTAGAAACTCGCCCGATTACAACGATATGCGTATTTTTTCCCTAGGCCATTCTGGTTAAGCGTTTGGAGCAGCAGAAGTGCGAAAAATTTGTTGTCTTCTCAACCATTTCTTAGCTTCAAACTTCCATATCTCGCGAACGGATTGACCTAACCCAAAAATTCCTGTTGCGTCTGAAAGTAGAAACTCGCCCGATTACAACGGTATGTGTATTTTTTCCATAGGTCATTCTGATTAAGCGTTTGGAGCAGCAGAAGTGCGAAAAATTTGTTGTAGTCATAACCATTTCTTAGCTTCAAACTCCCATATCTCGCGAACGGATTGACCTAACCCAAAAATTCCTATTGCATCTGAAAGTAGAAACTCGCCCGATTAGAACGGTACGTGTATTTTTCCCTTAGGCCATTCTGGTTAAGCGATTGGAGCAGCAGAAGTGCGAAAAATTTATTGTCTTGTCAACCATTTCTTACCTTGAAAGTCCCATATCTCGCGAACGGATTGACCTTACCCAAAAATTCCTATTGCATCTGAAAGTAGAAACTCGCCCGATTACAGCGGTATGTGTATTTTTTCCCTAGGCCATTCTGATTAAGCGTTAGGAGCAGCAGAAGTGCGAAAAAGTTGTTGTCTTCATAACCATTTCTTAGCTTCAAACTCCCATATCTCGCGAACGGATGGACCAAACCCAGAAGTTCCTGCTGCGTCTGAAAGTAGAAACTCACCCGATTACAACGATATGCGTATTTTTTCCCTAGGCCATTCTGGTTAAGCGTTAGGAGCAGCAGAAGTGCGAAAAAGTTGTCTTCTCAACCATT
This sequence comes from Ptiloglossa arizonensis, assembly GCF_051014685.1. NCBI lineage: Eukaryota > Metazoa > Arthropoda > Insecta > Hymenoptera > Colletidae > Ptiloglossa > Ptiloglossa arizonensis. Next base: position 14,913 of record NW_027479026.1, on the reverse strand, counting down.
TCTTAGCTTCAAACTCCCATATCTCGCGAACGGATTGACCAAACCCAGAAGTTCCTGCTGCGTCTGAAAGTAGAAACTCGCCCGATTACAACGATATGCGTATTTTTTCCCTAGGCCATTCTGGTTAAGCGTTTGGAGCAGCAGAAGTGCGAAAAATTTGTTGTGTTCTCAACCATTTCTTGGCTTCAAACTCCCATATCTCGCGAACGGATTGACCTAACCCAAAAATTCCTGTTGGGTCTGAAAGTAGAAACTCGCCCGATTACAACGGTATGTGTATTTCTTCCCTAGGCCATTCTGGTTAAGCGTTTGGAGCAGCAGAATTGCGAAAAATTTTTTGCCTTCTCAACCATTTCTTGGCTTCAAACTCCCATATCTCGCGAACGGATTGACCAAACCCAGAAGTTCCTGCTGCGTCTGAAAGTAGAAACTCGCCCGATTACAACGATATGTGTATTTTTTCCCTAGGCCATTCTGGTTAAGCGTTAGGAGCAGCAGAAGTGCGAAAAATTTGTTGTCTTCTCAACCATTTCTTAGCTTCAAACTCCCATATCTCGCGAACGGATTGGCCAAACCCAGAAGTTCCTGCTGCGTCTGAAAGTAGAAACTCGCCCGATTACAACGATATGCGTATTTTTTCCCTAGGCCATTCTGGTTAAGCGTTTGGAGCAGCAGAAGTGCGAAAAATTTGTTGTCTTCTCAACCATTTCTTGGCTTCAAACTCCCATATCTCGCGAACGGATTGACCTAACCCAAAAATTCCTGTTGCGTCTGAAAGTAGAAACTCGCCCGATTACAACGGTATGTGTATTTTTTCCCTAGGCCATTCTGATTAAGCGTTAGGAGCAGCAGAAGTGCGAAAAAGTTGTTGTCTTCATAACCATTTCTTAGCTTCAAACTCCCATATCTCGCGAACGGATTGGCCAAACCCAGAAGTTCCTGCTGCGTCTGAAAGTAGAAACTCGCCCGATTACAACGATATGCGTATTTTCTCCCTAGGCCATTCTGGTTAAGCGTTTGGAGCAGCAGAAGTGCGAAAAATTTGTTGTCTTCTCAACCATTTCTTGGCTTCAAACTCCCATATCTCGCGAACGGATTGACCTAACCCAAAAATTCCTGTTGCGTCTGAAAGTAGAAACTCGCCCGATTACAACGGTATGTGTATTTTTTCCCTAGGCCATTCTGGTTAAGCGTTTGGAGCAGCAGAATTGCGAAAAATGTTTTGCCTTCTCAACAATTTCTTGGCTTCAAACTCCCATATCTCGCGAACGGATTGACCTAACCCAAAAATTCCTATTGCATCTGAAAGTGGAAACTCGCCCGATTACAACGGTATGTGTATTTTTTCCCTAGGCCATTCTGATTAAGCGTTAGGAGCAGCAGAAGTGCGAAAAAGTTGTTGTCTTCATAACCATTTCTTAGCTTCAAACTCCCATATCTCGCGAACGGAATGGCCAAACCCAGAAGTTCCTGCTGCGTCTGAAAGTAGAAACTCGCCCGATTACAACGATATGCGTATTTTTTCCCTAGGCCATTCTGGTTAAGCGTTTGGAGCAGCAGAAGTGCGAAAAATTTGTTGTCTTCTCAACCATTTCTTGGCTTCAAACTCCCATATCTCGCGAACGGATTGACCTAACCCAAGAATTCCTGTTGCGTCTGAAAGTAGAAACTCGCCCGATTACAACGGTATGTGTATTTTTTCCCTAGGCCATTCTGGTTAAGCGTTTGGAGCAGCAGAAGTGCGAAAAATTTGTTGTCTTCTCAACCATTTCTTGGCTTCAAACTCCCATATATCGCGAACGGATTGACTTAACCCAAAAATTCCTGTTGCATCTGAAAGTAGAAACTCGTCCGATTACAACGGTATGTGTATTTTTTCCCTTAGGCCATTCTGGTTAAGCGTGTGGAGCAGCAGAATTGCGAAAAATTTTTTGCCTTCTCAACCATTTCTTGGCTTCAAACTCCCATATCTCGCGAACGGATTGACCTAACCCAAAAATTCCTGTTGCGTCTGAAAGTAGAAACTCGCCCGATTACAACGGTATGTGTATTTTTTCCCTAGGCCATTCTGGTTAAGCGTTTGGAGCAGCAGTAGTGCGAAAAATTTGTTGTCTTCTTTACCATTTCTTAGCTTGAAACTCCCATATCTCGCGAACGGATTGACCTAACCCAAAAATTCCTGTTGGGTCTGAAAGTAGAAACTCGCCCGATTACAACGGTATGTGTATTTCTTCCCTAGGCCATTCTGGTTAAGCGTTTGGAGCAGCAGAATTGCGAAAAATTTTTTGCCTTCTCAACCATTTCTTGGCTTCAAACTCCCATATCTCGCGAACGGATTGACCAAACCCAGAAGTTCCTGCTGCGTCTGAAAGTAGAAACTCACCCGATTACAACGATATGCGTATTTTTTCCCTAGGCCATTCTGGTTAAGCGTTTGGAGCAGCAGTAGTGCGAAAAATTTGTTGTCTTCTTTACCATTTCTTAGCTTCAAACTCCCATATCTCGCGAACGGATTGACCTAACCCAAAAATTCCTATTGCATCTGAAAGTAGAAACTCGCCCGATTACAACGGTATGTGTATTTTTTCCCTAGGCCATTCTGGTTAAGCGTTTGGAGCAGCAGAATTGCGAAAAATGTTTTGCCTTCTCAACAATTTCTTGGCTTCAAACTCCCATATCTCGCGAACGGATTGACCAAACCCAGAAGTTCCTGCTGCGTCTGAAAGTAGAAACTCACCCGATTACAACGATATGCGTATTTTCTCCCTAGGCCATTCTGGTTAAGCGTTTGGAGCAGCAGAAGTGCGAAAAATTTGTTGTCTTCTCAACCATTTCTTGGCTTCAAACTCCCATATCTCGCGAACGGATTGACCTAACCCAAAAATTCCTGTTGCGTCTGAAAGTAGAAACTCGCCCGATTACAACGGTATGTGTATTTTTTCCCTAGGCCATTCTGGTTAAGCGTTTGGAGCAGCAGAATTGCGAAAAATGTTTTGCCTTCTCAACAATTTCTTGGCTTCAAACTCCCATATCTCGCGAACGGATTGACCTAACCCAAAAATTCCTATTGCATCTGAAAGTGGAAACTCGCCCGATTACAACGGTATGTGTATTTTTTCCCTAGGCCATTCTGATTAAGCGTTAGGAGCAGCAGAAGTGCGAAAAAGTTGTTGTCTTCATAACCATTTCTTAGCTTCAAACTCCCATATCTCGCGAACGGAATGGCCAAACCCAGAAGTTCCTGCTGCGTCTGAAAGTAGAAACTCGCCCGATTACAACGATATGCGTATTTTTTCCCTAGGCCATTCTGGTTAAGCGTTTGGAGCAGCAGAAGTGCGAAAAATTTGTTGTCTTCTCAACCATTTCTTGGCTTCAAACTCCCATATCTCGCGAACGGATTGACCTAACCCAAGAATTCCTGTTGCGTCTGAAAGTAGAAACTCGCCCGATTACAACGGTATGTGTATTTTTTCCCTAGGCCATTCTGGTTAAGCGTTTGGAGCAGCAGAAGTGCGAAAAATTTGTTGTCTTCTCAACCATTTCTTGGCTTCAAACTCCCATATATCGCGAACGGATTGACTTAACCCAAAAATTCCTGTTGCATCTGAAAGTAGAAACTCGTCCGATTACAACGGTATGTGTATTTTTTCCCTTAGGCCATTCTGGTTAAGCGTGTGGAGCAGCAGAATTGCGAAAAATTTTTTGCCTTCTCAACCATTTCTTGGCTTCAAACTCCCATATCTCGCGAACGGATTGACCTAACCCAAAAATTCCTGTTGCGTCTGAAAGTAGAAACTCGCCCGATTACAACGGTATGTGTATTTTTTCCCTAGGCCATTCTGGTTAAGCGTTTGGAGCAGCAGTAGTGCGAAAAATTTGTTGTCTTCTTTACCATTTCTTAGCTTGAAACTCCCATATCTCGCGAACGGATTGACCTAACCCAAAAATTCCTGTTGGGTCTGAAAGTAGAAACTCGCCCGATTACAACGGTATGTGTATTTCTTCCCTAGGCCATTCTGGTTAAGCGTTTGGAGCAGCAGAATTGCGAAAAATTTTTTGCCTTCTCAACCATTTCTTGGCTTCAAACTCCCATATCTCGCGAACGGATTGACCAAACCCAGAAGTTCCTGCTGCGTCTGAAAGTAGAAACTCACCCGATTACAACGATATGCGTATTTTTTCCCTAGGCCATTCTGGTTAAGCGTTTGGAGCAGCAGTAGTGCGAAAAATTTGTTGTCTTCTTTACCATTTCTTAGCTTCAAACTCCCATATCTCGCGAACGGATTGACCTAACCCAAAAATTCCTATTGCATCTGAAAGTAGAAACTCGCCCGATTACAACGGTACGTGTATTTTTCCCTTAGGCCATTCTGGTTAAGCGATTGGAGCAGCAGAAGTGCGAAAAATTTATTGTCTTGTCAACCATTTCTTACATTGAAAGTCCCATATCTCGCGAACGGATTGACCTTACCCAAAAATTCCTATTGCATCTGAAAGTAGAAACTCGCCCGATTACAGCGGTATGTGTATTTTTTCCCTAGGCCATTCTGGTTAAGCGTTTGGAGCAGCAGAATTGCGAAAAATGTGTTGCCTTCTCAACAATTTCTTGGCTTCAAACTCCCATATCTCGCGAACGGATTGACCTAACCCAAAAATTCCTATTGCATCTGAAACTGGAAACTCGCCCGATTACAGCGGTATGTGTATTTTTTCCCTAGGCAATTCTGGTTAAGCGTTAGGAGCAGCAGAATTGCGAAAAATTTTTTGCCTTCTCAACCATTTCTTGGCTTCAAACTCCCATATCTCGCGAACGGATTGACTTAACCCAAAAATTCCTGTTGCATCTGAAAGTAGAAACTCGTCCGATTACAAAGGTATGTGTATTTTTTCCCTTAGGCCATTCTGGTTAAGCGTGTGGAGCAGCAGAATTGCGAAAAATTTTTTGCCTTCTCAACCATTTCTTGGCTTCAAACTCCCATATCTCGCGAACGGATTGACCTAACCCAAAAATTCCTGTTGCGTCTGAAAGTAAAAACTCGCCCGATTACAACGGTATGTGTATTTTTTCCCTAGGCCATTCTGGTTAAGCGTTTGGAGCAGCAGTAGTGCGAAAAATTTGTTGTCTTCTTTACCATTTCTTAGCTTCAAACTCCCATATCTCGCGAACGGATTGACCTAACCCAAAAATTCTTGTTGCGTCTGAAAGAAGAAACTCGCCCGATTACAACGGTATGTGTATTTTTTCCCTAGGCCATTCTGGTTAAGCGTTTGGAGCAGCAAAATAGCGAGAAATTGTTTGCCTTCTCAACCATTTCTTGGCTTCAAACTCCCATATCTCGCGAACGGATTGACCTAACCCAAAAATTCCTGTTGGGTCTGAAAGTAGAAACTCGCCCGATTACAACGGTATGTGTATTTCTTCCCTAGGCCATTCTGGTTAAGCGTTTGGAGCAGCAGAATTGCGAAAAATTTTTTGCCTTCTCAACCATTTCTTGGCTTCAAACTCCCATATCTCGCGAACGGATTGAATTAACCCAAAAATTCCTGTTGCATCTGAAAGTAGAAACTCGTCCGATTACAACGGTATGTGTATTTTTTCCCTTAGGCCATTCTGGTTAAGCGTGTGGAGCAGCAGAATTGCGAAAAAATTTTTGCCTTCTCAACCATTTCTTGGCTTCAAACTCCCATATCTCGCGAACGGATTGAATTAACCCAAAAATTCCTATTGCATCTGAAAGTAGAAACTCGCCCGATTACAACGGTACGTGTATTTTTCCCTTAGGCCATTCTGGTTAAGCGATTGGAGCAGCAGAAGTGCGAAAAATTTATTGTCTTGTCAACCATTTCTTACCTTGAAAGTCCCATATCTCGCGAACGGATTGACCTTACCCAAAAATTCCTATTGCATCTGAAAGTAGAAACCCGCCCGATTACAGCGGTATGTGTATTTTTTCCCTAGGCCATTCTGATTAAGCGTTAGGAGCAGCAGAAGTGCGAAAAAGTTGTTGTCTTCATAACCATTTCTTAGCTTCAAACTCCCATATCTCGCGAACGGATGGACCAAACCCAGAAGTTCCTGCTGCGTCTGAAAGTAGAAACTCACCCGATTACAACGATATGCGTATTTTTTCCCTAGGCCATTCTGGTTAAGCGTTAGGAGCAGCAGAAGTGCGAAAAAGTTGTCTTCTCAACCATTTCTTAGCTTCAAACTCCCATATCTCGCGAACGGATTGACCTAACCCAAAAATTCTTGTTGCATCTGAAAGAAGAAACTCGCCCGATTACAACGGTATGTGTATTTTTTCCCTAGGCCATTCTGGTTAAGCGTTTGGAGCAGCAGAAGTGCGAAAAATTTGTTGTCTTCTCAACCATTTCTTAGCTTCAAACTTCCATATCTCGCGAACGGATTGACCTAACCCAAAAATTCCTGTTGCTTCTGAAAGTAGAAACTCGCCCGATTACAACGGTATGTGTATTTTTTCCCTAGGCCATTCTGATTAAGCGTTTGGAGCAGCAGAAGTGCGAAAAATTTGTTGTAGTCATAACCATTTCTTAGCTTCAAACTCCCATATCTCGCGAACGGATTGACCTAACCCAAAAATTCCTATTGCATCTGAAAGTAGAAACTCGCCCGATTACAACAGTACGTGTATTTTTCCCTTAGGCCATTCTGGTTAAGCGATTGGAGCAGCAGAAGTGCGAAAAATTTGTTGTCTTCTCAACCATTTCTTAGCTTCAAACTTCCATATCTCGCGAACGGATTGACCTAACCCAAAAATTCCTGTTGCGTCTGAAAGTAGAAACTCGCCCGATTACAACGGTATGTGTATTTTTTCCCTAGGCCATTCTGATTAAGCGTTTGGAGCAGCAGAAGTGCGAAAAATTTGTTGTAGTCATAACCATTTCTTAGCTTCAAACTCCCATATCTCGCGAACGGATTGACCTAACCCAAAAATTCCTATTGCATCTGAAAGTAGAAACTGGCCCGATTACAACGGTACGTGTATTTTTCCCTTAGGCCATTCTGGTTAAGCGATTGGAGCAGCAGAAGTGCGAAAAATTTATTTTCTTGTCAACCATTTCTTACCTTGAAAGTCCCATATCTCGCGAACGGATTGACCTTACCCAAAAATTCCTATTGCATCTGAAAGTAGAAACCCGCCCGATTACAGCGGTATGTGTATTTTTTCCCTAGGCCATTCTGATTAAGCGTTAGGAGCAGCAGAAGTGCGAAAAAGTTTTTGTCTTCATAACCATTTCTTAGCTTCAAACTCCCATATCTCGCGAACGGATGGACCAAACCCAGAAGTTCCTGCTGCGTCTGAAAGTAGAAACTCGCCCGATTACAACGATATGTGTATTTTTTCCCTAGGCCATTCTGGTTAAGCGTTTGGAGCAGCAGAATTGCGAAAAATGTTTTGCCTTCTCAACAATTTCTTGGCTTCAAACTCCCATATCTCGCGAACGGATTGACCTAACCCAAAAATTCGTATTGCATCTGAAAGTGGAAACTCGCCCGATTACAGCGGTATGTGTATTTTTTCCCTAGGCAATTCTGGTTAAGCGTTAGGAGCAGCAGAATTGCGAAAAATTTTTTGCCTTTTCAACCATTTCTTGGCTTCAAACTCCCATATCTCGCGAACGGATTGACTTAACCCAAACATTCCTGTTGAATCTGAAAGTAGAAACTCGTCCGATTACAACGGTATGTGTATTTTTTCCCTTAGGCCATTCTGGTTAAGCGTGTGGAGCAGCAGATTTGCGAAAAATTTTTGGCCTTCTCAACCATTTCTTGGCTTCAAACTCCCATATCTCGCGAACGGATTGACCTAACCCAAAAATTCCTGTTGCGTCTGAAAGTAGAAACTCGCCCGATTACAACGGTATGTTTATTTTTTCCCTAGGCCATTCTGGTTAAGCGTTTGGAGCAGCAGTAGTGCGAAAGATTTGTTGTCTTCTTTACCATTTCTTAGCTTCAAACTCCCATATCTCGCGAACGGATTGACCTAACCCAAAAATTCTTGTTGCATCTGAAAGAAGAAACTCGCCCGATTACAACGGTATGTGTATTTTTTCCCTAGGCCATTCTGGTTAAGCGTTTGGAGCAGCAGAATAGCGAGAAATTGTTTGCCTTCTCAACCATTTCTTGGCTTCAAACTCCCATATCTCGCGAACGGATTGACCTAACCCAAAAATTCCTGTTGGGTCTGAAAGTAGAAACTCGCCCGATTACAACGGTATGTGTATTTCTTCCCTAGGCCATTCTGGTTAAGCGTTTGGAGCAGCAGAATTGCGAACAATTTTTTGCCTTCTCAACCATTTCTTGGCTTCAAACTCCCATATCTCGCGAACGGATTGACCTAACCCAAAAATTCCTATTGCATCTGAAAGTAGAAACTCGCCCGATTACAACGGTACGTGTATTTTTCCCTTAGGCCATTCTGGTTAAGCGATTGGAGCAGCAGAAGTGCGAAAAATTTATTTTCTTGTCAACCATTTCTTACCTTGAAAGTCCCATATCTCGCGAACGGATTGACCTTACCCAAAAATTCCTATTGCATCTGAAAGTAGAAACCCGCCCGATTACAGCGGTATGTGTATTTTTTCCCTAGGCCATTCTGATTAAGCGTTAGGAGCAGCAGAAGTGCGAAAAAGTTGTTGTCTTCATAACCATTTCTTAGCTTCAAACTCCCATATCTCGCGAACGGATGGACCAAACCCAGAAGTTCCTGCTGCGTCTGAAAGTAGAAACTCACCCGATTACAACGATATGCGTATTTTTTCCCTAGGCCATTCTGGTTAAGCGTTAGGAGCAGCAGAAGTGCGAAAAAGTTGTCTTCTCAACCATTTCTTAGCTTCAAACTCCCATATCTCGCGAACGGATTGACCAAACCCAGAAGTTCCTGCTGCGTCTGAAAGTAGAAACTCGCCCGATTACAACGATATGCGTATTTTTTCCCTAGGCCATTCTGGTTAAGCGTTTGGAGCAGCAGAAGTGCGAAAAATTTGTTGTCTTCTCAACCATTTCTTGGCTTCAAACTCCCATATCTCGCGAACGGATTGACCTAACCCAAAAATTCCTGTTGCGTCTGAAAGTAGAAACTCGCCCGATTACAACGGTATGTTTATTTTTTCCCTAGGCCATTCTGGTTAAGCGTTTGGAGCAGCAGTAGTGCGAAAGATTTGTTGTCTTCTTTACCATTTCTTAGCTTCAAACTCCCATATCTCGCGAACGGATTGACCTAACCCAAAAATTCTTGTTGCATCTGAAAGAAGAAACTCGCCCGATTACAACGGTATGTGTATTTTTTCCCTAGGCCATTCTGGTTAAGCGTTTGGAGCAGCAGAATAGCGAGAAATTGTTTGCCTTCTCAACCATTTCTTGGCTTCAAACTCCCATATCTCGCGAACGGATTGACCTAACCCAAAAATTCCTGTTGGGTCTGAAAGTAGAAACTCGCCCGATTACAACGGTATGTGTATTTCTTCCCTAGGCCATTCTGGTTAAGCGTTTGGAGCAGCAGAATTGCGAACAATTTTTTGCCTTCTCAACCATTTCTTGGCTTCAAACTCCCATATCTCGCGAACGGATTGACCTAACCCAAAAATTCCTATTGCATCTGAAAGTAGAAACTCGCCCGATTACAACGGTACGTGTATTTTTCCCTTAGGCCATTCTGGTTAAGCGATTGGAGCAGCAGAAGTGCGAAAAATTTATTTTCTTGTCAACCATTTCTTACCTTGAAAGTCCCATATCTCGCGAACGGATTGACCTTACCCAAAAATTCCTATTGCATCTGAAAGTAGAAACCCGCCCGATTACAGCGGTATGTGTATTTTTTCCCTAGGCCATTCTGATTAAGCGTTAGGAGCAGCAGAAGTGCGAAAAAGTTGTTGTCTTCATAACCATTTCTTAGCTTCAAACTCCCATATCTCGCGAACGGATGGACCAAACCCAGAAGTTCCTGCTGCGTCTGAAAGTAGAAACTCACCCGATTACAACGATATGCGTATTTTTTCCCTAGGCCATTCTGGTTAAGCGTTAGGAGCAGCAGAAGTGCGAAAAAGTTGTCTTCTCAACCATTTCTTAGCTTCAAACTCCCATATCTCGCGAACGGATTGACCAAACCCAGAAGTTCCTGCTGCGTCTGAAAGTAGAAACTCGCCCGATTACAACGATATGCGTATTTTTTCCCTAGGCCATTCTGGTTAAGCGTTTGGAGCAGCAGAAGTGCGAAAAATTTGTTGTCTTCTCAACCATTTCTTGGCTTCAAACTCCCATATCTCGCGAACGGATTGACCTAACCCAAAAATTCCTGTTGGGTCTGAAAGTAGAAACTCGCCCGATTACAACGGTATGTTTATTTCTTCCCTAGGCCATTCTGGTTAAGCGTTTGGAGCAGCAGAATTGCGAAAAATTTTTTGCCTTCTCAACCATTTCTTGGCTTCAAACTCCCATATCTCGCGAACGGATTGACCAAACCCAGAAGTTCCTGCAGCGTCTGAAAGTAGAAACTCGCCCGATTACAACGATATGTGTATTTTTTCCCTAGGCCATTCTGGTTAAGCGTTAGGAGCAGCAGAAGTGCGAAAAATTTGTTGTCTTCTCAACCATTTCTTAGCTTCAAACTCCCATATCTCGCGAACGGATTGACCAAACCCAGAAGTTCCTGCTGCGTCTGAAAGTAGAAACTCGCCCGATTACAATGATATGCGTATTTTTTCCCTAGGCCATTCTGGTTAAGCGTTTGGAGCAGCAGAAGTGCGAAAAATTTGTTGTCTTCTCAATCATTTCTTAGCTTCAAACTCCCATATCTCGCGAACGGATGGACCAAACCCAGAAGTTCCTGCTGCGTCTGAAAGTAGAAACTCACCCGATTACAACGATATGCGTATTTTTTCCCTAGGCCATTCTGGTTAAGCGTTAGGAGCAGCAGAAGTGCGAAAAAGTTGTCTTCTCAACCATTTCTTAGCTTCAAACTCCCATATCTCGCGAACGGATTGACCTAACCCAAAAATTCTTGTTGCATCTGAAAGAAGAAACTCGCCCGATTACAACGGTATGTGTATTTTTTCCCTAGGCCATTCTGGTTAAGCGTTTGGAGCAGCAGAAGTGCGAAAAATTTGTTGTCTTCTCAACCATTTCTTAGCTTCAAACTTCCATATCTCGCGAACGGATTGACCTAACCCAAAAATTCCTGTTGCGTCTGAAAGTAGAAACTCGCCCGATTACAACGGTATGTGTATTTTTTCCCTAGGCCATTCTGATTAAGCGTTTGGAGCAGCAGAAGTGCGAAAAATTTGTTGTAGTCATAACCATTTCTTAGCTTCAAACTCCCATATCTCGCGAACGGATTGACCTAACCCAAAAATTCCTATTGCATCTGAAAGTAGAAACTCGCCCGATTACAACGGTACGTGTATTTTTCCCTTAGGCCATTCTGGTTAAGCGATTGGAGCAGCAGAAGTGCGAAAAATTTGTTGTCTTCTCAACCATTTCTTAGCTTCAAACTTCCATATCTCGCGAACGGATTGACCTAACCCAAAAATTCCTGTTGCGTCTGAAAGTAGAAACTCGCCCGATTACAACGGTATGTGTATTTTTTCCCTAGGCCATTCTGATTAAGCGTTTGGAGCAGCAGAAGTGCGAAAAATTTGTTGTAGTCATAACCATTTCTTAGCTTCAAACTCCCATATCTCGCGAACGGATTGACCTAACCCAAAAATTCCTATTGCATCTGAAAGTAGAAACCCGCCCGATTACAGCGGTATGTGTATTTTTTCCCTAGGCCATTCTGATTAAGCGTTAGGAGCAGCAGAAGTGCGAAAAAGTTGTTGTCTTCATAACCATTTCTTAGCTTCAAACTCCCATATCTCGCGAACGGATGGACCAAACCCAGAAGTTCCTGCTGCGTCTGAAAGTAGAAACTCACCCGATTACAACGATATGCGTATTTTTTCCCTAGGCCATTCTGGTTAAGCGTTAGGAGCAGCAGAAGTGCGAAAAAGTTGTCTTCTCAACCATTTCTTAGCTTCAAACTCCCATATCTCGCGAACGGATTGACCAAACCCAGAAGTTCCTGCTGCGTCTGAAAGTAGAAACTCGCCCGATTACAACGATATGCGTATTTTTTCCCTAGGCCATTCTGGTTAAGCGTTTGGAGCAGCAGAAGTGCGAAAAATTTGTTGTCTTCTCAACCATTTCTTGGCTTCAAACTCCCATATCTCGCGAACGGATTGACCTAACCCAAAAATTCCTGTTGGGTCTGAAAGTAGAAACTCGCCCGATTACAACGGTATGTTTATTTCTTCCCTAGGCCATTCTGGTTAAGCGTTTGGAGCAGCAGAATTGCGAAAAATTTTTTGCCTTCTCAACCATTTCTTGGCTTCAAACTCCCATATCTCGCGAACGGATTGACCAAACCCAGAAGTTCCTGCAGCGTCTGAAAGTAGAAACTCGCCCGATTACAACGATATGTGTATTTTTTCCCTAGGCCATTCTGGTTAAGCGTTAGGAGCAGCAGAAGTGCGAAAAATTTGTTGTCTTCTCAACCATTTCTTAGCTTCAAACTCCCATATCTCGCGAACGGATTGACCAAACCCAGAAGTTCCTGCTGCGTCTGAAAGTAGAAACTCGCCCGATTACAATGATATGCGTATTTTTTCCCTAGGCCATTCTGGTTAAGCGTTTGGAGCAGCAGAAGTGCGAAAAATTTGTTGTCTTCTCAATCATTTCTTAGCTTCAAACTCCCATATCTCGCGAACGGATGGACCAAACCCAGAAGTTCCTGCTGCGTCTGAAAGTAGAAACTCACCCGATTACAACGATATGCGTATTTTTTCCCTAGGCCATTCTGGTTAAGCGTTAGGAGCAGCAGAAGTGCGAAAAAGTTGTCTTCTCAACCATTTCTTAGCTTCAAACTCCCATATCTCGCGAACGGATTGACCTAACCCAAAAATTCTTGTTGCATCTGAAAGAAGAAACTCGCCCGATTACAACGGTATGTGTATTTTTTCCCTAGGCCATTCTGGTTAAGCGTTTGGAGCAGCAGAAGTGCGAAAAATTTGTTGTCTTCTCAACCATTTCTTAGCTTCAAACTTCCATATCTCGCGAACGGATTGACCTAACCCAAAAATTCCTGTTGCGTCTGAAAGTAGAAACTCGCCCGATTACAACGGTATGTGTATTTTTTCCCTAGGCCATTCTGATTAAGCGTTTGGAGCAGCAGAAGTGCGAAAAATTTGTTGTAGTCATAACCATTTCTTAGCTTCAAACTCCCATATCTCGCGAACGGATTGACCTAACCCAAAAATTCCTATTGCATCTGAAAGTAGAAACTCGCCCGATTACAACGGTACGTGTATTTTTCCCTTAGGCCATTCTGGTTAAGCGATTGGAGCAGCAGAAGTGCGAAAAATTTGTTGTCTTCTCAACCATTTCTTAGCTTCAAACTTCCATATCTCGCGAACGGATTGACCTAACCCAAAAATTCCTGTTGCGTCTGAAAGTAGAAACTCGCCCGATTACAACGGTATGTGTATTTTTTCCCTAGGCCATTCTGATTAAGCGTTTGGAGCAGCAGAAGTGCGAAAAATTTGTTGTAGTCATAACCATTTCTTAGCTTCAAACTCCCATATCTCGCGAACGGATTGACCTAACCCAAAAATTCCTATTGCATCTGAAAGTAGAAACTCGCCCGATTACAACGGTACGTGTATTTTTCCCTTAGGCCATTCTGGTTAAGCGATTGGAGCAGCAGAGGTGCGAAAAATTTATTTTCTTGTCAACCATTTCTTACCTTGAAAGTCCCATATCTCGCGAACGGATTGACCTTACCCAAAAATTCCTATTGCATCTGAAAGTAGAAACCCGCCCGATTACAGCGGTATGTGTATTTTTTCCCTAGGCCATTCTGATTAAGCGTTAGGAGCAGCAGAAGTGCGAAAAAGTTTTTGTCTTCATAACCATTTCTTAGCTTCAAACTCCCATATCTCGCGAACGGATGGACCAAACCCAGAAGTTCCTGCTGCGTCTGAAAGTAGAAACTCGCCCGATTACAACGATATGTGTATTTTTTCCCTAGGCCATTCTGGTTAAGCGTTTGGAGCAGCAGAATTGCGAAAAATGTTTTGCCTTCTCAACAATTTCTTGGCTTCAAACTCCCATATCTCGCGAACGGATTGACCTAACCCAAAAATTCGTATTGCATCTGAAAGTGGAAACTCGCCCGATTACAGCGGTATGTGTATTTTTTCCCTAGGCAATTCTGGTTAAGCGTTAGGAGCAGCAGAATTGCGAAAAATTTTTTGCCTTCTCAACCATTTCTTGGCTTCAAACTCCCATATCTCGCGAACGGATTGACTTAACCCAAACATTCCTGTTGAATCTGAAAGTAGAAACTCGTCCGATTACAACGGTATGTGTATTTTTTCCCTTAGGCCATTCTGGTTAAGCGTGTGGAGCAGCAGATTTGCGAAAAATTTTTGGCCTTCTCAACCATTTCTTGGCTTCAAACTCCCATATCTCGCGAACGGATTGACCTAACCCAAAAATTCCTATTGCATCTGAAAGTAGAAACCCGCCCGATTACAGCGGTATGTGTATTTTTTCCCTAGGCCATTCTGATTAAGCGTTAGGAGCAGCAGAAGTGCGAAAAAGTTGTTGTCTTCATAACCATTTCTTAGCTTCAAACTCCCATATCTCGCGAACGGATGGACCAAACCCAGAAGTTCCTGCTGCGTCTGAAAGTAGAAACTCACCCGATTACAACGATATGCGTATTTTTTCCCTAGGCCATTCTGGTTAAGCGTTAGGAGCAGCAGAAGTGCGAAAAAGTTGTCTTCTCAACCATTTCTTAGCTTCAAACTCCCATATCTCGCGAACGGATTGACCAAACCCAGAAGTTCCTGCTG